>NW_024081141.1:1138081-1314230 GCF_003009895.1 Hyaena hyaena | reverse complement strand
GAAACAGGCTCCAGGCTCTGAGCTGGCAGTCAGCACAGAGCCCGACGCGGGGCTCGAACCCATGAACCGCGAGATCATGACCTAAGCGAAAGTCGGACGCCTAACCGACTAAGCCACCCAGGCGCCCCACCACTCACTTCTCATATTCTTCCATGGAACCCTGGGTGACCTTCAGCTCTGCTTCCTGCCTCATCTTCTCTGCTGTGAACTTGTCCATCTTGACTTAGCCCTCAAAGTTGGGGTCCAGGCTCACAGCAGCACCCACCTGGTCTCCAGCATCTGGCTTCACTGCTCAAGGAGCTGCACCTGAAAAGAGGAAGTCCAAGGGCTCAGCCCCACAGGACAGCCACAGTGGCTTGGGCTTGGTGAGAGTGACAAGTGACTTTAATCCCAACATGCTATGCTAGGTTAGTTCGCCCCATTATTTGTAGAGATTTCAGGTATGTTTATACAGAGGCCCAGGTTTCCTGATGTACACTAGGGACTGAGCCTTTGAATGTTTACCAAGTTCCCTAGTTGATTCTTATTTGCACCAAAGTTTGAGAACCACTGGGCTGCACCATTTGGGAAGAGATGTCAGGAAGAGACTCCTCAATGAGCCAGCAAAATAACTCATCTCGGGAATATTCTTCTACCAAATAGCCACAGTTACTTGATGTAGACAAAATATTTCCTTTTTCCCATGCTTCTCTCTGTATTCCTGACATTGCAAGTGACAGCCACAATTAGTAGCAAAAGAGAAAAATTTCATTGATAATCAGTACCTTGAATTTGAGCACCTTCTTGGTAAAGCTCACGAGACAGTCTCTCCCTACAGCAAACCCCCTCCCCTATTCATCCTTCAATTTCTGCCCCTACCTCTCGGCCCAGCAGCCTTTATCAGGAAATGAAGGAAGAACATAGTCTAGTTTAATATTTTCCAAGCCAGTGCTTCAATCAAGCAGGAGCCCCATAAAACTTCCCACCTTTTTTTCAACTTTATAGAGGTATATTTGAGATATAATAAATGGTAATGTATTTAAAGTATACATTGATTGATTTGATTTACGTATACATTGTGAAAGGATTTCCCACAATTGAGTTAATGAACACATCCATCACCTCATATATTTTCCTTTTGTGTGTGTGTGCATGTGTATAAGAGAGAAAGAGACTTAAGTTTCACCTTCTTTGCAAATTTCAATTACATGACACAGTGTTATCAACATCAGGAAAGAACATAGCTCCTTAGTGCACCATCTACACTGGTAAGACAGCCCTAAATCCAGAGCTCTGGGCGCATTCACCAGTTCTACTTCACTTCTTACTGGCTTCTTCTTATGTTTCCCCAGCTTCCAGTCTGCAAAGTGGTGCTAATCCATAGTTGCTCCTCCCTAAGAAAGAGCACCCTGAGAAGAGTGGGGCCGGACAGAACTACAGCATTCTTCCCAGACAATCCTGAGCATCCCATCAGCACAAACTCAGGATTCAACCTTCCTGCCGGCCTCGTCTTCCCCAGGGCTACTCAGAGTAAATCTCAATCCAAGGTTGCTCCAAGAGCACACTGTTTGGTGCAGTTAGTATATAAAGTCTAGTATATAGATGAGATCTGAAGGTCAGGATTCCTCTGGGCTATGAATGTAGTTCACCACTCACAGCCTAGCCAACAGAATTTGAAAAACACCTCGTCAAATCACATTGGCCCCATGCTCCTTTTCCAAGAACCCATTCATTGGACAACACCCGATTTTTGTGGTCTCCACTCACTAGCTTTGAAAGTGGAAATGCCAGTCTGCCAAGAAAGAAAATCCAAGACCCAGAATCACGTGGCAACTTATAGGGAAGAAACCACTTGCCAAAGTCAATGTATCCATTTAGAAGATACCTATCGACTATTTTGACTTTTTAAAGACTGAACCAGTCAGCCTGTTCTGATTCATTATACATGCAGAATGGATCGGCTTTATTTCAGGGTGACACGCAAGGCCCTAGTTTGAAGGGGTGGTGACTAGTAGCTGAGGGTCAGATCTGATTTCTTAAGGAAGCTTGGAGAACATGAAAAATAAAGTGAGCACCTTCCACCAGGACCAATTATAAAAGACAGAAACTGGGCTACGGACCTCAGATAATTTAGACGAGCACTGTCCAATATGGTAGTCACTAGCCCATTTCCATCCTGGGAAGATCTTTCTGTAGATCCCTGGAGCTATACAGGGCTGGTTGTCTGGCCCCCAGAGCAGACTGTTGTACATCCAAACCCCAGCCCCTCAAAACCCCCACCAAAGCCAAAGCCAACCCTGCTGAGGCTGCCCACCCCATGACACCCATCCCTATAGCTCCCCAGACTGCGGCCGTGGCCCAGACCCCAGCTATACTGATGGAGATGCTCTTGCTCCCACCAAAGCTAACGAGATTCTGGCTACTGTAACCTTGTAGACTGGCATGGACTTGGCAACAGCCACCACTCTTATAGATGGGCAGTGAGCTCTCTGTCCCTCTCTAACACGATCTTGGCAGGATGATGAAGGCCCTGCCAAATCTCCTGCTCTGACACTTCAAGGCATAGACCTGGCTGCTCATGGTGACATAAGAGGCATGAGTGACACTGAAGAGGTGGGAAGAGGCTGCCTCAATGTTTCTCTGCTAGGGTACAGAAGGGTCCCCTCATATATCTCCCCGAGTTGCCAGCTGGCAAAGGATAACTTCTTTGATATGGTTTCCCTGAAGCTAAAAGTGACAAGAAAAAACCCAATACCCTCTGCTTAGGAACAGTACATCAAATAATTAACGCTTAGTTAGCAGGGGTTTCTTATTATTTATCTATCAACTATCTGCTGACCTAGGCAATACAAGATGTATGTGATTACATCCAAAAAGCTCTCAGATAAGGTGTTTTCTTAGATCATTGTGTTTCAACCTTTTTAGTTTCTACCTCAGCGGTATTGAAACTCAAGGTATATCTTCTCGGGGCTTTAGACAGTGACACTGAATTAGAAACTGATCTGGAAAGAATAGTGATTCAGAGAGACCTATTCAATGGAGTTTTTTATAGTGGTAGGAATTGTTTCTGCTTTGCCACCTTCCTTGCTAAATGTGTGTGTGTGTTCCCAAAACAGAGGTCCAAAGCAGAGTAGAAAGTAGTTATACAAGCTGCATCCATAAATGGAATATTATATAGATAATTTAAATGATAGTTCCAAGTTTTATGCAAACAAATTTTTTTTCTGTTTTATTGTTAATTGAGAAAAGGAACGATCAAAATTGAATAATCAGTTTGACCAGGAAGTCTCAGGCACAAAAAAGAAGACCTGGAAAAAGATTGGAGATAGTCTGAATGTAGCTATTTGTTTTTTAAAACTAACTAAAGCTAAACACTTTGTTTTTTTAATGTTTCTTCACTTATATTTGAGAGAGAGTGTGTGTGAGTGGAGGAGAGACAGAGAGAGAGACGCAAAATCCAAAGCAGGCCCCAGGCTCTGAGCCGTCAGCACAGAGCCCTCCACAAGACTTGAACCCACGAACCGTGAGATCACGACCTGAGCCTAAGTCAGACGCTTAACCAACTGAACCACCCAGCACCCTTAAAGCTAAATATCTTAGAAAAATATGTTCAGGGGCGCCTGGGTGGCTTAGTCGGTTAAGCGTCTGACTTTCGCTTAGGTCATGATCTCGCGGTTTTTGGGTTCGAGCCCCGCTTCGGGCTCTGTGCTGACTGCCAGCTCAGAGCCTGGAGCCTGTTTCAGTCTGTGACTCCCTCTCTCTCTGACCCTCCCCTTCTCACGCTGTCTCTCTCTCTCTCTCCTAGAAATAAATAAAACATTTAAAAAAAAAAGAAAAATATGTGCAAAATATCATTCATATATATATGAATATATATATAAAGTCTCAACAATGGTTATTTCACGTAACAGCTGATTTAAAATTTTTTCACCTTTTATATTTCCAAGTTTGAAATAATGAGCAGGTGTTATTTTTATAATACAGAGTATCAAGTCCTGTGGTGCTCCGAAGCCCTCTTCAGGGAAATGAAACAACCCTTCCTTTAGCAAATGCTCAGGCAGGCCAAGAACACTGGTCTCTTCCTTTGGTCAATGGTAATTTTGAGGGCAGCCTCCCAAGGGCATCTTCTGGACTCAGGCTCCTCTCACTACCTGTCCCCCAGGCCAGGAAAATGCAGGCTACCACGCTGACCAGCGGCCCCATCTCAGGCCCTTAATTCCCCTCTTCCCCCTGAATCTGCAGGCGTGACAGCAGTCACCTGGCACACGTGAGCATTCACACGTGCATGGGCAGGGCTCAGGGATCTCTCCCAGTTGGGCTTCCTCGCCAGACCCAGACTGAAAAGCTGAAATGTCTCCCCCACCCTCTAATCCTGTACCTTCTCTGCTCAGCCAGGCCCCGCCCATCGAACAAACAACCCTAATCTGATCACTGGGAGGAGATCCAGGCAAAGGAGGAAAACAGAGTGATGTATAATGGAAGCGACGTGGGATGTAAGGTCTATACCTTTGGTTCTTCATTCCACCCCCATTATTTCCCAGTTTCATGTGTGTCGGCTTTTTGGCTTCAGTTTTGTCACTTGCCAAATGGGGTGATAATGACATTTGTCCTTCCTAGTTAACTAAGGTGTTTCCTAGTTAACTAAGGTGTTACATAAACCATTCAAGAAAATGGATGGGGCACCTGGGTGGCTCTGTCAGTTGAGCATCCGACTTCAGCTCAAGTCATGATCTCACAGCCCATGAGTTCAAGCCCCATGTTGGGCTTTGTGCTGACAGCTTAGAACTTAGATCCAGCTTCAGATTCTGTGTCTCACACTCTCTCTGCCCCCCCCCACCCGCCCCCCCCGCTCTCACTCTGTCCCTATCTCTCGAAAATGAATAAACATTTTCTAAAAAAAATTTTTTTAAAGATAAATGTTAAGCCCATGTCTTTCTCCAACACCAATAATAGTAGCAGCACCCCTAACACTTGCTGCCTGATTATTGTGCTCCAGAGGTGCCGGAGGCTGGCTCCGGCAGATCCAAGTGTCCCTGAAGGATGGACGGTGTCGGCGAGAGAGAGAGTGAGAGCCCTGAGATTCTTTCTGATCACCAGGCAGGCATCTCTGTCCTGTTGGTTTTGGTGTCTTTATTTAAAGGTTCAACAACAATATGAGGTCAGAGAAAGGAATTATCCCAATCATAGTGAATTTATGACCAAGGAAATAACCGAATGCTCTTAGTGAAAAACAGGACAACACACAGGTCAAGTTGCACATAGACAAGCTAGGAACCACCCCATCCCGCTCTCAAGAGGACGAACACTTCCGAACTGATCCGCTTGTGGAAACTACCATGGGGGCTCAACATGTATCAGTCTTCGCATCCGGGTTTATGTTTTAACCACTCCCATCCATCCCCATCCCAGCCGCCAGCGTAAGGGAGGATGTTCGCGGAACTCACGCCCTGAGGAAGGGACCGCCACACTCACCAGCCAGTAAGTTATGTTCTGCCCCCATCTGTACCCCAACCACAAACCAGGCTCTTCTGACATGGGACCAGACTCAATTGTAACTCTTGTTTTCTTAGCCTCCTTTATTATCTTAGTCTTGGATCTGCAAGGCCCATAGAAAGAGCCCCCCCGACAATGATCCATAGAGCCTCTATCCAAAATCTCCCCCATAAAGGCAGGAATATGCCTTTCCCCACGAGGCATCCGGGCTCAGAACATGGGTCTTACATGGAATGTTGTGAGGCCTAGTCAACACCAGCAGGCTCACCTCCAACATGAGCCAGCAGTAGCAGAAGGAGACACCAGTCCTCATCTCTCATGGCAGTAGCTGCGCAAACACCGCCATCCCCCCCCCCCCCCCCCCCCCCCCCCCCCCCCCCCCCCCCCCCCCCCCCCGCCGTGACCACCATCCAGAGAGGCCGTAGGCTCCCGGCACAGAGAGTGGTAAACACTTTACAAAGGTAATTTCATCTAATCTTCACAGCAGCACTCTATGGTAGTTATTACCATTATCTTCAATTTTTATAAGTAGAAACTAAGGTTCAAAAGGTTAAGGGTTTTGCCAAATAATACAACTATTTAAGAGGCAGGGGCAAGATTTGACCAAGGCTGCCTGATTCCAGAACTCAACACATACATATTGAATGATTCAGATGTTGAACCCATAAAACCTGAGGAGGCGAGGGTTGGGAGCCCTACTAGGAGATGGTGCACTTAGACCACCAGCCCAGCCCAGGCCCACTGGATGTGAGAACTGGGAAAGAGGGGTTCTACAGTGGAGGGACTGGGCTTCCAGGCAGAGGCAGAACATGATTGCGCAACCCCTTCTGTTTTATCCTCTTCCTTCATTGGCAAGGTTGGGATTCTAACGGAAGTCATCTTTATTTGGAGAGTCATTTTCTTAAAACTCTTCTGGAGCACCCCAAGTCCATTTAACCCTGGATCAATCTCTGTGGAAGGTCATGAGCTGAAGAAAAGTGTCCTCCCAGACCTCAGGAAGTTTCCGGTCAAAATAGTCAAAGAGCCAGCTACAATGGGTACCCAAACTCTCTTCTGCTCCCAGCCTCTCCCTATGCACCTTAAAGCACCATCCTCTGGACCTCCCAGGTTGAAATCCCATCTCTGGTCCAGCCCTTTCCCTGGGGCTACTGGCTTCATCTCCCTTCAGACCCTGCACAGAATCCTGCATGTTCCTCATGTTCTACTACAATGGATATTTAGGAGAAAAAATAGATCTTCTTAGCTTTTTTTTTAATTATGAAAGAAATGTATGCTTTGAGCAAACACTCGAACAATAGGACAAAGTATAAAGTACAGAATGAAAGTTAACCTCACTCTTCACTCCCTTTCACTCTCTCCTATGGCAGGGTGACTGCTAGTCCTTAGAGCACACTGTGAAAATCACACCCCTTCCTCCACACGGATGCAAAAATACTCAGCAAAATAGCAAACTGATCCTGTACTTTAAAAAGGTGAATACAGCATAATCAAGGGGAGTTAATTCCAGGAACACAAGATTGGTTTAACATCTGAAAATCAATCAGTGTAATTCACCATATTAAGAAAGAAGAGGAAAGGGGCGCCTGGGTGGCTTAGTCGGTTAAGCGTCCGACTTTCGCTCAGGTCATGATCTCGCGGTTCGGGTTCGAGCCCCGCGTCGGGCTCTGTGCTGACTGCCAGCTCAGAGCCTGGAGCCTGTTTCAGTCTGTGACTCCCTCTCTCTCTGACCCTCCCCTGCTCACACTGTCTCTCTCTCTCTCTCCTAGAAATAAATAAAACATAAAAAAAAAAATTAAAAAAAAAAGAAAGAAGAGGAAAAATTATATGATCATTTGAAAAATTTCAAAAAGTACTTAGCAAAATTCAACTCTCATTCAAGATTAAAAAAAAAACCCTACATTTAATATTATAGATAATGGGAACAAATAAATGCTTCCCTATAAGATTGGGCACAAGGTAAAAATGTGTGCTTTGCTATTCTATTCAACATTAAACTGTTGTACTGAAGGTTCTAGCCATTGCAATGAAGCAAGATAAAGAAACAATACCAAACTACCTGAAAAAAAGGAGACAAAATCATCTTTATTCATAGACAACATAACTGTGTTATGTGTTATCTAAAATCTTAAGGAATCTACAAAAAGCCACTAGAACTAATATATGAATTTAGCAAAGTCAGGGTCAATGTATTTTTTATTGTATATCTGTATACAAGCAACAAATAATAAATATAGAAGTTTAAATGTCATCTGCAATAGCATCAAAACATGAAATCCTTGGGGATAAATGTAACAAAATATGTGTAAGACCCATACCCTGAAAACCACAAATCATTGCTGAGGAAAATTGAAGAAAATATATTAATCATGTGTTTTATTATGTTTCAACATCTGCAGGCTGAGAGCCTGTTTTCCTGGGCTTGGCCCAGAGCAAGTCTTTCATATGCAAACCAACCAGTCCTGAGTCCATACCTTCTACCTTATCAAACTCTCACATCCCTGAGCCAACATTTCCTTGCCCTAAATCATCCCAGGGCCAGATACCAGGGAGAGAGAGACCACCATGATGCCCCAAAGCCCACAGGAGTCCTTCAAACTAGCAAGTCCTAAACTGTTTAATCTGCCCTGCCTTGCCTTCCACATGGAAACTGCGATCCCATGGCCTTGACTTTCCCTTCATTCCTTTCTGCCTCCTGACTGACACCGGTGATTTCCCCTGTGACCCTATGTGGCCTGCAGTGACTCCGCCTCTGAGACCTGGGAGTATAATAGACCTCTTCCTTCCAAGCTCCAGTCTTGACACCTCCCTGCCTAGTGGGAGGGAGGCCAGCTCAACAGCACAGATGTGACTCTTTTCTCCTGAGCTAGAGAGACAGGCAGAGATCGTCTCATTTTATCTCCTTGGAAGGAGAAACGACTAATCCAATATTGCATAGCAATTCCCCCAAGGTGAAGATCAGCATTTAAGTCTCCCAACTCTTGGTAACAGGCCTTCCCTCCTCAGAGCAAGTAGGAGCATCAGTGTCCCACTCAAGCGAGCTTTCTGGAACAGGTGAGCTGTCCAAGGACTGTTGTTTGAGTGGACAGGAAAGAAAGAGTGCGGCAAAGGGGCAAAACAAGGAAAGAGGTTCACCTAAATTGATATGAGGACTCATGGGTAGAGAAAGGGAGGGAACCACAGGAGGTAGGGTGTCCTAAATTTTCTGCCACATCATCAGGATGTAAATATTTAGCCCAGTTCCCTATGGAAATAGAGCTCATAAAACCCTCTGCCAGTGCCCATCTCCGTTTTGAAGCCCAGAACCTGACAAGTTAGCTACCAGACCTGATGGAAGGCGGTCAGAGGCCCTGGTAGGAGGGGTGTGACCCAGATTCTAGACCCTCCTAGACACTAGACTCTCCTAGATTCTCTCTTCCTGTGACACTTAGGAGGAAAAGAGAATCTGTCCCCCAAAGTTGATCCCTCATTCCATTACCTGCTTAGAGCCAGACTTCTTTCAGGCTTCAGACCTGTGTCCCTCTGAGCTCATCTATATGGCTCATTTTGCTGTTGGAGTCCAAACGAAAGTCACCTGTGTCTGAGCGGATCTGAAAAGAAGGGCTGCATCTCAGGTAGAGTAGAAGTGAGGAGAGGGAACCATAGGAAGGGTCGGAAACCCAGAGCACCAGTAATCTGAGCAATTAAGGTAGTTGGGAATAAAAGCTGCCACCTTACCTGCCTCCTCTCCTTTCCCCTCTGAAAGTTATCAGAACAGCTCACCATTCCCCAAGTCTTTAGACAGTACATGAACTGGGAAGCAGAGGCCAAGCCTCTATGCCCGCTCTGGACTTAATCTGTTTCCTTATCTAAATTGAGAGTGCAGAATCACGGATGTTAAAGCTCCTTTCCAGCCCTAAATGCATGGGACACTAGATGCTGTCTGGGGCCATGTTCATGTCTGCATAGTAAATACACCCTAAAACAGCCACGCCCCTCACATTGCTCCTTCCTGGCAGGCACGCCCACCTCCACACACACCACTCCCAGGGGAGCTCTCACAGTCCTTCTCCAAGCAGCACATCAGCCCTGACTGGTCATCCTCACGTATTATCACCTTGCCCCCATCAGCCTTCAGAACTCTTCCAGTCTTGAACCGTCAAACCTGGGACCAGCTGGTCTGGGATCAGGAAAAGCCATCTATTCTCTATGAATGCCTCCGCTACGATGCTCAAAGCCATCTCAACAGCCTCTAGGGATGCGGAAGAGTCTCACAAACTCAACTTAAGCCTCACCAAGGCCTTGGAGCTAACCTTAAATGTTAAATGAAACGTTTTGGAGCTAACGTTAAATGAAAGAGAAAAGAATTCCCCCAGGATTTTGTTTTTATCTGAGTTATTTTAAGCCACATCTGCTACATCTGAATTACCCACACACATATCCCAACCTGATCCAGTCAAATCCACCAATGCCCACTTTGGCCGCCCTGGCTAGTCTAATACCAACCCCAAAAGCCCAGCCCTTCCTGAGTTCCCAGGAAGCTCTAGTCAGATGACAAAGCCTTTGTGGGGAAGAGGCTGAAATCCTCTTCACTACCACAGGAGAAGGCTGCCCTGACTGGGGTGTCCAGGGCAAGGGGATCCCAGAGGGCTGTTGCCTGGGGAGGAAGAAAAGGACCCATTATCTGCTGAATGTGTTAGAGAACTTCTCTGACGGTAGTGGAGAAATGTTCTGTGAAAAATGGCATTTTTTTGTTCTGGAGATCACTTTATAGCACTCCAGAGACTTCCCCAGATCCTCTCCTTCAGCCTTTGTTGAGAACTCCTGCTGGGGACTTAGGGCTGGGTACTGGGTATGTAGAGCGCCTGGTGACCTAGGTTGAGCTAAGGAAATACTAATTCTGCCTTCAGTTCAGAGCTGCACAGACTGGATGGAACTCAGGGTGGAGGTCAGTTACTTTGCCCCGAGGAGAAAGGACCTCAGCTCGGAGCTCTTGTCAGAAGGGAGGTTGGGGGGAAGAGGGGGAACATCTGTGGGAAAATGCTCCTTAAGAAGAGTGGCTTTTTCTGGGAAAGAGAATTTTCCACAAATCCCCCTGTCACCTTCCTAGCACTAACCCAGTCCCCAGATCTGGCAAATTCTTTTCTAAGAACCTCACAGCCACCCCCTGGCTCCAGGGCCAGCCCCTCTAGTCTCTGTTCTTCAAAGACTTCCAGAAAAAACAACAACAACAAAAACCAAAAAACCACCCTTGGCTTCTCCCAGCCACACTGCCTCAGGGCAACATGTCCCTACTCCAGAAAGCCTCTCTTTTATCATTTCCCAATCTCTCCATTTTCTGGTGTCTTAAATTAGACAGCGGTGAGTAATAGCTCCTGGCTACCCATTTCTGCCAAGGCTCAGCATTAAACACACATCACATGTTATAAATTGCAGGTGAAGTTTATTGTGCAGACACCAAGACCACAGAACATTCAATGCAGAGCCAACAAGACTGGCTATATACACAGAAATATGCTTCCCCTGGGGGCGGGGCCAGGAGAAAGACAGAAAGGCTTTGAGATGGGGCCCTCGACAGAGTAGTCCCCAGGAGGTGGACCACGGAATGGGCCAATGCAAGGAGGGGCCGGGAAAGGGGGCGTGGCTGGAAAGTACAAGCCTGGGCAATGCAGAGTCTTCCCTAGGGGACAGACCGTGGCACGGGCTCCAACAAACTGGTTGGGAGAGAAGATATTTCAAAAACTGTAAGTGGGCATCCCTTTCCCCCAAAATGCCACCAGGGGTGGAGGACAAGGTTTGACTTGCTGCCAGTGGGACATATAGAGGCAAGCTTCTGCATTCTAAAGCAGCAGAATCAAGAGGGGATCTCCATCCTTATCTGAAAGAGAAGGTCACGCTAGAACCGTAACCTTCACCTGAGCCAGATCCACCCTTTTCAGAGCTGGAGCCCCCTCTGGAGCGCCCCCCAGAGCCATAGTCCCCTCCACTGCCCCCTCTGGAGCTCCCCCCAGAGCCAGAGCCCCCTCTGGAGCCCCCTCCGGAGCCATAGCCCCCTCCACTACCCCCTCTGGAGCCCCCTCCGGAGCCATAGCCCCCTCCACTGCCCCCTCTGGAGCCCCCTCCAGAGCCATAGCCCCCTCCACTGCCCCCTCTGGAGCTTGATCCTCTGCCCCCAGAGCTGTAACTGCCACTTCCAGAGCTGTATCCTCCTCCTCCAGAACCGGATCCTCTACCTCCAGAGCCAAAGCCACCCCTGGATGTCATGCTTGAAGACACGGTGCTGCTTGTCACAGCTGCAGGGAGAGACGATAGCCCCGTGGAGATCCTGAGTGCCCCGACATCCTCCCCACCGACACCACCCACGGGGCAGGAACATCTCCACTACTTACACACAGTCACGTTGCTACTGAGGTCTCCGGACATCCTGTGAGGAAGAGAAAAAGTAGCTCATGGCGGAGCCCTAGGGGCCTGTAGATGTGTTGTTCTACAGCCCCCACCTGCAGACGTGCACCCCGACGGTCAGCCACCAGGGCGTCCAGGGCCCGCCCTCTTCTGTGCTGCCGGATCACGGAGATGTGAGGCCCCACATTTCCACACAGCATAATTCATCTCAATTTTTTTGCTCTGATAAAAATGATCAGAAAGCAAATTCCCAGGGCGCCTGGGTGGCTCAGTCTGATAAGAGTCCGACCTCGGCTCAGGTCATGATCTCACGGCTCGTGAGTTCAAGCCCTGTGTTGGGCTCTGTGCTGACGGCTCAGAGCCTGGAGCCTGCTTCGGATGCTGTGTGTGTCTCTCTCTGCCCCTCCCTCACTCTCTCTTATTCTTACTCTCTCTCTCAAAAATAAATAAACATTTAAAAAATTTTTTTTGAAGAAAGCAAATTCTCTTCTGATTTGCAACCCATGTTTCTATTTAAATCCATTTGAGGGAGTTTGCTATTCAGAATCCAAACCACTCTAGAAATTTTGGAATGAGGTTGCACTGTGAACATTCAATTCTGAAAGAACTGTAACTCTGTACGGCCTCCCTCTGCTCCCCTCCTGCCTCGCCCTCCTCTGCTTCATCTGAAATCTGTCCCACTTCTTGCAAGCACGGCCTCAAAGACAGGTACAGAGCAAAGTGACTCCTTCCCCGTCACACTGACTTGCTGGTGGCCTGGGGCAGCTTGTCCCTTTCTAGGTGCTTCAGCCAGATGAAATCACTGGGGATGCCTTTGATACTGACAGAGGGCTCAGACAGCTGTCTTCAAACAGAGGAAGGAAAAGTTCCCTTTGGCGAGTTAGCAAAGGGCTCAGTTTGTCCCTCCAGAAATCTGCAAAGAGCGGGTCTGGCACCTGCTGCCCCGGGGTGGGGGGCGGGGGGCCAGTCATGCCTCAGCCAGTCAGCATGTTCCAGCACGTGATCCCCCTGTTCTGGGTCACAAGGTGGAGGCAGAAGAGGCCGTGCACCCTGCAGATCCATAAACCAATGTTTCATACTCTCTAAGACTAATGTGATTTCACTGCATTTTATTTTCTCTTTCAGAAAAGACCCAGATTAATTTATTCTTTAATCTAATTTGATTGACTTTAACTTAATTTGATTTCATTTAATCTGACTTGTTAGTCATTCCCTATTGATAAAGCTACAACTGTACATTAATGCTCTGGGTCCTGATCAGCTGCTTGGGGAGCACAGTGGCTTCAGCTCTCAGCAGCCCTGCTCCAACTCCCCCACCACCCCACCACCCCCTGCTTTCCCTGCCTTTTTCTCCACCCTGGTTCTAGGAGAGAGGGGAGAGTGAATCATGTGACTGTTCTACTTTCTCAGTGCCCCTCACCTGCACTCCTCGCCCTCCAGCAGCTTGCGGTAGGTGGCGATCTCCACGTCCAGGGCCAGCTTCACGTTCATCAGCTCCTGGTAATCCTTCAGGAGCCGGGCCAGGTCCTCCTTGGCTTGTTGCAGGGCGTCTTCCAGGTCAGAGAGTTTGCTCTGTGCATCTTTGAGGGCGTGCTCTCCCTTCTGCTCTGCATCTGCAATGGCTTCTTGCACACTCTTACACTGGGAGAGAAAGAGAAAAGGTGTCTGTTAGTCTGGAGAGGGGAGTCTGCCTGGCAGAGGGGGCGGGGAGCAGATGTGTTTAGGGTGTGAGAAGCCAGACTCAAAGCCCTGGAAGTGTTGGGTCCCCCCTGGAGTTAATGCAAGTCTCAAACCAGGACCTCAGACTTGCTGCCATCTCTGGGGCATCGCCTTCCATGGCCTCTGACTGGACCCTGATGCGTTCCCCATAACGACCCTTACCTCACAGCACAGGGCCAGAGGCCTTGTCCCAGTCTATAGTCACAAATGAATGTGAACCAACCGATGTGCACAGCTTCACAGAACTCCTGCTGCCTCTGGGGTCCCCTCTCTGCCCCACATTATCTCTCCCAAGCTACCATCCATCCCCTGGCCAGCTCCCTGCCGAGGCCACTGCCCCACCGCCTCGCCACCCCACCACTGGCCAGTGCCGAGCACGGAGGGCAGGCTCTGCCTGCAACTCCCACCCCCCACTGGCCAGATGACCCCTTGCCTTATTTGTTTTCACTCCCTTCCGCTCGCAGAGGCAATCCAAAAGCGAGCACAATTCTTTCCCTGCACTAATCCTTACTTAGGAATGTCTCTTAGACCACCGTAAAAATTGTTAGAAACCTTAAATTATGTTACACTCCAGGTGTTTGAGATCAACATATGCTAAATTCAAATTCCTCAGTGTCTCCTCTCTCTCTCTCACACACACACACCCACACACGACCTCCCACCCACCGGAGCCTCACTCGACCCCTGGAGCCACACAGCCCTCGGGGCCATGCCCACCTGCTTCTTCACTTGGGCGATCTCCCCTTGCAGCCTCTGGATCATGCGGTTCAGCTCGCTGATCTCCATCTTGACCTCCTTCAGGCTGTCTCCGTGTTTCCCTGCAGTAACCTGGAGCTCCTCATACTGTATGGAAAGAGGGCAGTGGTGGCTTGAAGGAAGGTTGGCCTGAGCCAAGGTAGGTCTGATGCAGGCTGGATCAACCACGCTGCATTCGAGGGAGGTGGTGGACCATCTCACATCCCCTAAAGGACTTGGTGCCATTGTCAGTTGAGGGCAGTTATGGCACTATGGACACTTGCTTGGGAACGACACCCAACTTCCATTAGACAAAATCACCAGTGATCTCACTGGACACCTTCCGGCCGGGCTGAAGCCCAGCTTGTTACACAGAACTTAGGCTCTCTGTGCTCTCCTTGTACTTGCCTTGCTGTGGTACAGCTCCTCAGCCTCCGCCTTGCTCCTCTGGGCGATCTCCTCGTACTGGGCACGGACCTCGGAGATGATGCTGTCCAGGTCCAGGCTACGGTTGTTGTCCATGGACAGGATGACGTTGGTGTCGGTGACACTCTGCTGCATCTGGGACAGCTCCTGCAACACACAGGAAGGTCTGGCCATGGCTTCCCTGCCCACAGCCATTCCCTTCCCCGGTGTTGGGGACATACAGGTTCTCAGACTAAGCTGGGTGGGATACACTGGGCGGGATTAAAACAAAATAACCACCAATCCCAGGCTTCTGCCAAGGGTGTCCAGAGAATTATGGGAGAGGAGCCTGCATTTCTGAGCCTCCTAGTTTATAGCCTTCATCATTTATGCAGTTTTGTTAAGTTTGATGCCTCCACAAAGAAGCCTGTGGATGACAAATGTCTTAAAATTTACTTCCTGTTTCAGAAGATAGGTGTGCACGTGGGCAGGGAGGGAAGGCCTGCTGCATTTTGATCTCTGAAGTACATTAGACATGGGGATGAGGATGGGACAGGTTTCTTCCTAAGGGGAGCTGGACATTTGAGGACTGGAGGGAGGGAAGTTGTCTCTGTGTTTCCTGAGCCTTCCTTCTTGTGACATCAGAGAAGAAAGTTCATCTCTTCCAAGACCTGCACCACAGAAACCCCCTGATGGCCTGCAGTGATGGCAGGTTGAAGTCAGCCGGTCCACAGACCCCACTCATCCCGCCTTTGCTCCAGTTGGGAAGGACTTCTTTGAAAAGAAGTGTGGGAAGCCTCCTTACCGCATCATAAAGGAATTTAATGAACTCGAGTTCCTGAGTCAGCACATCCGTCTTGGCCTGCAGCTCCACCTTGATCATGTAGACATTGTCCACATCCTGCAGAAAACGTAAGGGGTTTCCTGGTGAAACTCATGCACTGCTCAGTGTGTGGGCCCCTCTTTCTCTCTCTCTCTCTCTCTGACCCTCTCTTCCAACAAGTTCCTGTTGACCGCTCTCCGGCGAGCCTCATCTCCACAGGACCTCATTTAGTCTGGAGTCCACAATGCATCCCTACTGGGGGCTCCATGCCCTTGTTCACTGCTCTAGTTCCCCAAGGCCATCAGAGCCTTAGTGGGACAAGCTTAGTCAACCACTCTCTCCCTCCTGCTTTGCTTGGGACACTGTGTGTTCCCATTGTGGGGAAAATGGTCTCAGTAGCTTTTAACAGTCCTCAAGTCTCCCATCCTGTCTGTCGACCCTACCTCTCCTGAATTTCTCTGGATTTTATACCAAAGCTTCTTCAGGATCTAGGCTGAGAAGCCACACGTCTGCCTTCTAGCTCAACTTTGTCAGCACAACCAACAACATCTGTAAGCAGGCATTCTAAGAGAAGTCTATCCCTTCCTCAGCTCTTTAGAAGAAAACTAAAGGACTTTCTTGTGTTTTCATCTTGCACGGCCCAATATAGGC
The DNA here is from genome assembly GCF_003009895.1 of Hyaena hyaena. Lineage (NCBI taxonomy): Eukaryota > Metazoa > Chordata > Mammalia > Carnivora > Hyaenidae > Hyaena > Hyaena hyaena. The sequence goes on along the minus strand of NW_024081141.1, from coordinate 1,298,047 downwards.
TTTCAGTAGGTCATTGATAGAAATGTTCTAGCACATCTGCACAGTAGCTCCAGAAGCCTGAGCTGCAGGGACACTTTTGTTTTCAAGAGAACTGGCCACGGACGCACTTCACCACTTTCCCTGGTTATGGCTGTTTTCACTCAGAGTTGTTCCCCAGCCTGTGTGCTTGGACCCAGTGGGCTTCCAAAGCCCCCTCATTCCCACCCTGTCATGACATTCTCTTGCTCACCTTTTTAAGTGTCACAAAATCATTCTCAGCAGCTGTGCGCTTGTTGATTTCATCCTCATACCTGTGGGGACCCGAGGACACGGCTGTTAGATTAGTTCTAGTTTGTTTACTTTTTTCTTTTCCTTTTCCTCCTGGATCCACTCCCAAATTCCCCATTCTCTGAGAATATTCAGCACTCTTTTAACTATCTAAATTGTAACTATGATGTCCCAAATAAGGATGCCTTTCTATAAATTAACTCACAAACATGTGAAAAAACCATGATTGCTAAAGCCCTAAATGTCTTCCTCACAAATAATCAACAGATGAATCATCACCACAACCGCAGTGAGGAGATGCATGGCCTCCTGGGAGAATGACTGGATGGCTATGATCAATATTTATATCCATTTGGTGTTTGCCACCTACTTCTTCTTAAAATCCTCAACAAGATCCTGCATGTTGTTCAGTTCTGAATCTTGTGATGTTCTTTCTGCAGAGAGCGTATCCACATATTTCTTCAGTTTGGCAATGTACATTTGAAAGATGGGCTCCAAGTTGGTGGTACGTGTGCTGACGTCCATTTGCTGTAGCAGCTCCCATTTGGTCCGCAGTACCTGGTTCTGCTGCTCCAGGAACCGCACCTACAGGGTCACCAGAAATGGAGTACATGAGGTCTGGATCGCCCTTCCCACCAGCAGGCCACACTCACCAGAGTCAGTTCTGATCCTGCCTCGGGACATAGAAAGGTCTCCACAGCTTTGTGCTCACAAGCCAGATGCGGGATCCAGCTTGAACTCCCTGCCTCCACACTTGGAAGATTCTACACAATGTTACATTCCCAATGTTACATCTGCATGCTTTCCATGCAGAGAACTCTTTTTTTTACTCCAACCGCCCACTATTTTGTGTGGGGCCGCTCCAAAGACTCCAGGCCATTTCCCTCTCCGATCCTAGTTGAATTCCCGGCAAAAGTCCCTTAATGTCCTGGGCAAACTAAAAATAGGCATCCACTGGCATTGATCCTAAAGGTGCTGAGTGTGAGAGCACCGAAGGGCAGGGCTCCTCGGTCTGAGTTTTACAAGCCTCATAAATTTCTTAGGCAAGTTCAATTGCCCTTGAAATAGGACAAAACCCTATGTAATGCTCAAAAATGACACCAATAAACACTTTATGGGTCACAAAACTGAGAATGTTTCTCTTAAAGGCAGGAATCTCATTCATCCCCAGGCAGATATTTCAGGCTCAGCTTCCCAGAATTCAATAGACTAATAGCCTCTTGGGAAGGAAAGACTATCTCAGAAGATGTGTTACCAATTCCTTCCAAAACCTGCTGCGACGCGGCCTGAACTTCTCCGTCCATTTTACTTGCTTATATCGGTGTTTCCATGATTTTCAGAATTTTCCATAAATATTGCTTATTTTGGCTGAAACCATAAAGCCAAAGGCATCAATAATTCCTAACTGCAGACTATCTCAGAAGACGTAGCCCATGAAGCCAGCACGTTGCCCATTTGGGAAATAAGCCAGGCTAGTTTGACTACACCGGTGACTCCTCTAAGAAATAAATCTGTACTGTTGGCTTGTGAGGTAGCAGTGGACGTAGGACATCCTGAGCTTCAGAAGGAGCCAGCTTCTCATGACTCACCTTGTCGATGAAAGAGGCAAATTTGTTGTTGAGGGTTTTGATCTGCTCCCGCTCCTGAGACTTCACGTTCTGGATCTCTGGGTCAACTTTCACGTTGAGAGGCTGCAGGAGGCTCTGGTTGATGGAGACTTCGTGGATGCCTCCACCAGGGAATCCTCCAGGCCCCATGCCACCAGGACCCCCAAAGCCTCCAAAGCCACCGCCACCTCCAAAGCGGCCTCCGCCAAAGCCACCTCCACCGAAGCTGCCTCCACCGAAGCCGCCTCCACCGAAACCACCTCCTCCAAAGCCGCTGCCGCCACCAAAGCCGCTGCCACCTCCAAAGCCACCTCCTCTGCCACCAAATCCACCACCGGAGCCGAAGCCTCCACCTCCTCCAGCCACACTAATGGAGATGCTCTTGGTGCCTCCAAGACCAACAAGGCTCCGACTGCCAAAGCCGCCTCCACCCAAGCCCCCTCCACCACCGCCATGGCGGCTCAAGCAGGAGAAGCCAGTGCCCGATCTCCGGCTCCTACTGGAGACCACGGCTGAGCCACTGCTGAAGCCCCGGAATCCTCCTCCTCCTCCTCCTCCTCTTCGAGATTTGCACGAGATCTGACAACTCATGATGCCTTTGCCCAGCGAGGAAAAGTGAAGGTTCTGAGACGAGTGAAGGCTGGAGACGCTGCACTGTGACTTGGGAGACTGTCAGGGTCCCCTTTTATACCTGCCAAGTAGGTGTTGATGTGCATGGGCGTGGGCAGACTGATGCATGGGTTTGGTCTGCCTCGAAGCTACGCCAGGTTACTGATTATCAAGCTAATAGCCATTAAAAATCTACTAATCAGCTCCATCCCAAAACTTGCTTCGCCTGCAAACCTCTCCTGTTTATCTGGGCATCTGTCATGCAATTCGATTTTTGTGAAATCATCAAAAGAGGAGATCAGGATATGGGTTTCTCAATCTGAAAAGAGACCTTCTGCAAAATGCTGTTCCCTGCTCTGGACCAACCCAAGGGAGGGCAGCTACCACCGGGCCTGTGCAGGCTTGTCACCCAGAGAGGCTGATGAAAGAGGCAACAGGGTTTAGAGACTGAAGGGGCCCCTTGATAGCAGCCTTCGAGTCCTCGCTTTTCCCTCTGCTCCAGGAAAAGTTTCAACCAGTGCTTTTGTAGAGTACAAATGGAACATGGAGAAGTATCCATATTCTTATAGAAAGAAGTCAGTCAAGGGTGTGTCTAAAGAGTTGTTGTTTTTGACTCTTTCCTATGCCACACCAAGAATGCACAAGAGCCAGGCACTGAAGAGAGGACAGTTTTCTTTTCTGTAACCAGAAGTCCTCATGGCCACCAACTCTGTCATTTCTCGACACAAAAACCCAGAAGTTGAGGGGCTTATGGAAAACGTCTCTTTTCCTGGGTCTGTCTGACTCTGGGCACCCAACAAAAGGTTGCAGTCAAAAGCTTTACATAGCTCCAAGGTCCAACTGTATTTTGATTTAACAAGTTGGTAACCACGTATTGTCAGTTGATTCTGCTGGGCAGCCCAGAAGCCCAACACCTCAATGAGCACCAGGGATGGATGAATATCAGAAAGCCCATCAAGCCACCAAATGCACGGAGCATCCACTCCTAAACTCAATCACAGTCCTTCCTTTGCCTGTGTGGCCGGACACATGAATTGAACGTCCATCTGGATTTGAGTCCCAGTTTGTGATTTCCTGGCTCTGTGAATTATACGATGTGGCTCTGTACTCTTAGCTAGCAAATGGAAAATTCACACCAGGTGTTCTGAAGTTAGGTATCACTATTGTTTTGGGTGAAGCAAAGATATCTCCACTTATCTTGTGCTAAGACGATGCATTCCACCTAGGCCCCATGAGCCACAGAACTAGGATTTCCCAGGTCCCAACACAAGTTTCGAGTTTAAGTCTCAGTGTCATTGTACTTTAGTTCAATGATACTGGATAATTCATAATCATCAAGCCTCAGTTTCCTCATTTATAAAAAGAATTATTTGTCTGTTGTAAAAACAGAACAGGTCATATACACGCAGTTCCTAGTTAATATCAGAAACTCAAGAAGTATTATTTCCCTTCTCATATTCCCTCCACCCAAATCTCCAATCCTGTGTCTTCACTACACAGCCAGAGTGAGAAATGAGGGTGAGGAACAGGGAGCTGGCTCTTCATGATACTTGACGTGCAGTAAGAGTACTGAAGGAAGCAAAACCATGCATCTCCTTGATCCCCCCCCGCCCCCGCCCAATTTGGCTTATATAATCATAATCATGCAAATAAGTCCTAAGGCTAAAAGCTTTAGAGAGAACCCCAAACCCAAGTCACATGCATCATTATGTATGGATATCTGAGCAACACCATGACCATGCCCAGACCATGACCAGGCCATGCCAGCTTCAGGAGCAGCTTGATCCATCTGTGAAGGAAAGGGGTGAACATTTATGGAGCATCTGTTAGGCTGGTGCCGGGCACATAATCTGCATGTTTTGCTGCTCCATGGCTCTGCTTTCACATCGAGTCTTCCTTCCCATTCTCTCCACTTTCTAGACTCATCTGAAAGTCAAGTGTAAGAGTCGCCCTCTTCTCTTGAGATGTGGAGGGCAGAATTAATGCAACTTAAATGTTATGTAACATCTTATTTCCATATCTTTACCTTTTGCATAATCTCCACGTGCTTAAATATTGTATAACATTTTATTTCCATATTTTTAAACTTCACTTCAACATGCTTGTCGAGACAACATGTTCCGCATTCTTTAAGGGAATGAAATGGGAGTTAAGACTCAGTTCTAGCCATGATTTTTGCCGCTGACCTCCACTGTGGTCCTCAATTTCTTCACCTATAAAATGGGGACATTGGGGCACCTCGGTAGCTTGTCAGTTAAGCATCTGAAATCTTGATTTCAGCTTAGGTCATGATCTCATGGTTCATGACTTTGAGCTCCGTGATGGGCTCCATGCTGTCAGCAAGTCATACCTGCTTGGGATTCTCTCTCTCTTTCTGTCTCTCTGCTTCCCCTGCTTGTATTTACACACACACTCTCACTCTCTCTTTCTCTCTAAATAAATAAATAAATAAATAAATAAGCAAACAAACAAACATTAAAAAAAAATAAAATGGGAACATTTACGCTGGATCCCCACTGTCCCATAAGGATATTGACCTGCTGGTGTCATGGGTCTCTGATAACAGAACAGGGTTCCTATAGGACAAAATCCTTCTTTCAACAAGCTTCCAGCAAGCCCAGACCCCTAAATGTTTTTCCTTGCCACATTTCAAAAGCATCTAACTTGGCCAATAGAGGAGAAAAACAAGCCCCATGTGAAGCAAACTGTTCAGCCAGTGAGACATACATATAGATGCTGACTTCAGATTCTCCTGGTAGAAATGAATTCCCCCGCCCCACACTCCCTTGGCAGCGTGTGTCCCTCCCTCCCAGCCTTTCATGGTCCTCCTTGTGTTGTAATGAGCCATGTCCCTGGACCCCTGCAAGGTAGAGCCAGGCTCACATTTATCTTTACCCCAAACCCCCAACCCGTCAGCATAGGGCAGTCACTCAGAGAATAAGCCTAGGATCCAAAAATCATTTTAGGGTTTGGAATTGCCAGTCTTCTCTGACATGGGAATGTGATACTAGCAGTGTTTGAGTTTTCACTGCCTTCCATGCACCTGTTCCCTAAAGATCCCACCTGGACCTTGTCTCACGTTTCTGACTCACCTCCATCAGGGAGGGGCTTCCCTCCACAGGCCAGCCAGGTTAGTCTCCCCTTCTAAGGACTCAAAGCATCCCTGAACAAAGCTGCCGAAACCAAGTGTTTGGATTTCAAAAACAAAAACACAACAATCAAACAACAAACCCTCCTCTTCCTGCTCCTGCTGCTGAGTTCAAGGTGCTCTAGGGGCTAACAGCCATACGGAGCTCAATAACATCAAGTTCAGGAAACATATAGGTCAGAAAGAAGCCATCTACAGGCCAGCCTGCAGCTGCAGCGGATACCTCATCCGCATCCCCTTCCTGGCTGCTAAGCCGGGCACACTCCATCAAGAGTGCATAGACGCTTCTCCAAAGAGCTCTCTGGTGGCTCCCAGGCCCAAGGGAAGGTAGGACCGAAGGCTTACAGCAGGCTCCCAACATGAGCCGCCGCTTGCTCAGTATCCTTCCCCCCCTCCCCCACCCAGGGCCCTTCATTGTCAATGATTATCTTAACACTGTTCACTCAGTCTCTAGCCCCAGGACCATCCATTGCAGCACGGGAGCCCATCTTTCTTACCCGATGTGTCCGGTTTCGTTTTGCTTTTTGACTCTTTTTTTTTTTTTCACCACGAACACTACAGCTATTGATTCTAAGGTGTCCTAGATAAACTGGTCATCACTGAGAAGCAGGACTGGTGAACACCCAGGCACCCACAACACCCCACTGTACAGACTCCATTTTGGAATGCAGAGTCTCTGCAACATACTATGTAATCGGCATATCGGGAGATCGGGGTGTGCCCTCTGCTCAGAAACAGCACAGACCCCAGAAACAGAAACGAGGTGAGGGCAGGAACACTGCCCAGGACACAGCAGGGCCTTGACACATGTTGGTTGAACCAATGAAGCAATCCAGCAATCAAGAAATGAAGCCTCCAGCGCCTTGCCTGACACACAACAGACACTCAACGATGTCACCTCCTTTCTCACTGCTGTTGCTATAGATATCACATAGAGTTCTAATTTTCCAATTGAGATTTTTTTTTAATTTTTTAAAAATATTTACTTATTTTTGAAAGAGAGAATGCATGTGGAAGAGGGGCAGAGAGAGAGGGAGACACAGAATCTGAAGCAGGCTCCAGGCTCTGAGCTGTCAGCACAGAGCCCGACGTGGGGCTCGAGCCCACAAACCATGAGATCATGACCTGAGCTGAAGTTGGACACTTAATGGACTAAGCCACCCAGGCATCCTTCAAACTCTTCTTTAAAAACCTTTCAAACCTTGGGATGCCTGGGTGGCCCAGTCAGTTGAGCTTCTGACTCAATCTCAGGGTTGTGAATTCAGGCCCCTCGTTGGACTCTGCACTAGACATGAAGCCTACTTAAAAAAAAAAAAAAAAGAAAAGAAAAGAAAATGAAATCACTGCTAATGAAACAGTAAATGTTTAATAGGACTAGTATCATCATTCTTTCTGGATGCATTACATTCATGACATGAATTATATTTTATGAGCCAGAGGCACTCTCCATAGCATGTCAGATGTTTAAAGCCAGCATATTTGTTTCTATTTAGCAGTACTTTTATAAAGGAAGCTTTGTGATAAACTGGGAAGAGCATATTTAGTCGTAAAGGTCAAGTCCCCCTGCCAGAAAGTAACTGTGTGACCTTGGCATGTCACCCCTCTTGCCAGGCTTACCCTTCCTGTGGACTGAGGGGCTTGGAAACCAACAGGAATGGGAAGAATGTTGGAGGTGGAGTCAGGGGATCTACATCGCCTTTGCAGCCCTGTGACAGACTGACTCTAGAACCTAAGGGTGGCCCTCAGCCTTCTTAGCCTTGGTTTTCTCATCTGCAAAATGGAGGCATTGAAAAGCAGGCCTGGAACTGCTAGGAATTTACCCAAGGGATACAGAAATGCTGATGCATAGGAGCACATGTGGAGATGTGGAGAAACGGGCACCCTCCTACACTGTTGGTGGGAATGTAAACGGGTGCAGCCCCTCTGGAAAACAGTGTGGAGCTGCCTCAGGAAACTGACAATAGAACTCCCCTAGACCCAGCAATAGCACTGCTAGGAATTTACCCAAGGGATACAGAAATGCTGAGGCATAGGAGCACATGTACCCCAATGTTCATAGCAGCGCTCTCCACAGTAGCTAAAACATGGAAAGAGCCTAAGTGTCCATCAACAGATGAATGGATCAAGAAGATGTGGTTTATCTATACGATGGAATACTACATGGCAATGAGAAACAATGAAATCTGGCCATGTGTGGCAACATGGATGGACCTTGAGGGTGTTATGCTGAGCGAAATAAGTCAGGCAGAGAAGGACAAATGCCATATGTTTGCACGTATAGGAGGATTAGGAGGAACTCGACGGAGGAACAAGGGGGAGAAGAAGGGGGGAAATGGTGGGGGAAAGGGAGAGAGGCAAACCCTGAGAGACTCTTGAATGCTGAGAACAAACTGAGGACTGATGGGTGTGAGGGGGGAGGGGGGAGATGGGCGTGGAGGAGGACACTTGTGGGGATGAGCACTGGGTGTTACATGGAAATTAATTTGACAATAAACTATTTGTAAAAAAATAATAAAAAATATATAAAAATAAAAAAATAAAAAATAAATTAAAAAAAGAAAAACTGGCCTGGAAAAATCTTTTCAGTTCAGAAGTCAGCTTGTGCTTCAAGTGGACATGAAGAGGTAAAGCCCTGAGAGCTGAGCCAAACCCTGGAAGAAACTGGAGAGCAAAACGTGCAGACCCAGACCCCATCTTTGTTTATTTTCTCCCTGAAAATAAAGAAATAACAGGAGGAAAGGGGACAAAATGGCAGCAGCAAGGCGGACAGAGGGAAGCGGGAGGGGAAGGAGAAGGTCAGACAGGCGTGGCTTCAGCTGAGGGAGAGCTTGGCCAGCGGGCAGGAACTGAGATGCCCCTACAGTCCTGGGCAGCCAGGATCTGAGAGGCGAGATTTCATTACATCTTGAGACCCCAGCCATAAGCTCTTCCAAAGTTTATATCTCTGTTTTTCAAAGATGCTTAGAAATAACTAATAATAATAATAAATAATAGATAATAAATAGCTGTCTCTTAGAACTTTTTTATTTTTTTACTTTATTTATTTTTTAGAAAGACAGAGAGCAAACGAGATGGGGAGGGGCAGAGAGAGAAGGAGAGAGAATCCCAAGGAGGCTCTGCACTGTCAGCATGGAGCCCATGGCGGGGCTCAAACTCATAAACCCCAGGATAATTATCTGAGCTGAAATGAAGAGTCAGGCACTCAATGCGCTGAGCCACCCCGGTGCCTCAGTAGTTGTCACTTTGAGACAGCATTTCTTCAGATGCTGAGCACAGCAGCTAAAACCCAGGTCTGCTGCTTCTCCATTCATCTCTTCTCTTGGGCCTCACAGCTCACTTAGCACCCCTGGGAGCAGCAGAGAACTTTGCCTCTGCTTCTGGGGCTCGACATTAGCCAGTCAGAAAAGTTTTAAGTAATGCCTGTCCAGGATTTGGAGCCCTTGGGATGTGAAGTCTCCAGCTCTCTCCCCTCCTTAGCGTGGAAGTAACTTTGCCATATCTGGCATTTGTCTAAACATGGATTGGCTTGGGTTCTCAAGCTCCAGTGCTGTTTCTCTCCCACCCCAGAGCAGAATCCAGAGATGGAAATGTCATGCGAATTCTCAATGAAATTCCTTGCAGGTGGGGGTGAAGATGGAGAGTCTGTACTGACCCCACCTTCCCTACCAGGCCTCCAAGTCAGCATTTCAGCTGGCCCTTAGACACCAGAGGCTAAGATGCTGAGAGTTTCCCAGGCCCCATCTTTCGGAGAGGATCCCAGGCCGCCGTGCCCTCTGCTCAAGGCCTATACTCTGGAGACTCTTTATTATATCCATGGAGTTGACTCTGTGTCCATACAGTGGAAGTCCCCAGAGGACCAGGATGATGTTCGTGCTTCTATCCATAAGCTTAGCTCCACACCGTTCACTACGGAGCAGAAGCACTGCATCCCTGGTAAGGGGAGATGGGAATGATAGAATGTTACGATGGGAAGGCCGTGGTAGGGTTGTCTCAGGGAGTCCGTGACACTTTCTGTTGTCCTTTGCCATGCAGATGCTAGCCAGGCACAAGCCACCCTATCCACAGACAGCAGAGAGGTGGGCGGCAGTCATCAAGCAGGGCTTTGGCAGTGGACACAGCGGCTGGAGGCACTGACCCATGCAGGGCACAGGAGGAGGGTATCTACCTTGTCTGGCCTCCGGGGCAGGACTTTAAACACCTCCCATCTGCACAGCACTTGTCTGTCCTTCCTTATGTGTTTGTTTTCTCGTTCCTGGTTCTATTCACCAGGTTTGGTATGAGACGAGGAAATCGAGGCACGGAAGGGTTTGCTGTAGTGACACAGAACTGGTCCCCCTGACACATGTTGTTTGCTCATCACAGGGATTCCCAGTGTCTCTCCAGACCCCAGAGGGCCGATAGTCTGGAAGGGCCACCCTCCAGGCTCCTCTCTACGCATCCCCCTCCCCCAAGGAGAGCCTACTCTGATCCCCCTCTGCTAGAAAGCTTTTCTGATTGACCCCCAAGGGTGCCCACTCCCCCTCAGCACCTGTGTACCCTCACACGTGTGCAAAGGGTGTGTAACACCCTCTCAAGTGGTCAAGCCATGCTGCCGGTCTCAGCCCTCAACTCCCAAGCCGGGTTCTGAAACGCAAGTCTGTGAAGCTGTCCATAAAGAGACCATCGCGGGGCTCCGGGCAGTTCTTGCAAAACTGTGTTCTTACAAAATACTCGTGTGGGGCTGTGCAGTTTCACTGAGGAGATGGAGCAAAGCTCTTCCAGAGTCTCCCCGGGGCCCATGACCCAAATATGTTGACACACCGCTGTCCTGAATTGATCTCGCTTCTTTGTGTCTCCTGTTACCTGCCCCAGGCCTTGACTCCCAGACCTGCTTTGGCACACAGCATTGCCTCAAATGTGCTGACTGGCTGGTCCCTGTTGGGCCACCGCTTCCCAGCTGCCCACGGGGGTTGTGGGAAGAAGCCTTTGCCAGGTAGGATGGTCAGGGTTTCTGTTCACGCTCAAGATGGTGGAGATGGTGGACAGGAACAAGGAGGGGGAGTATGGATGTCGACCCGAGAGGTGTTGGGGGGAGAAGGAGCCTGATAGATTGTCAGAGTGTGAGAAAGAGGGGTGGTCTCCTCCTTCCTCTCGTGTCCCAGAAAATGGGTGTGTCACAAGCTAGAAAGGACGGGACACATCTCAGCATCCTTCTCCTCCCTTCCCAGAGTGTGAATTCAGCTCACAACCCCTGTTGTCGCAGGAGACGGCAGGGAAGGACCAAGGGTATGGCTGAGAACAAGTTTCAGAGGCCCTCCAGCTTTGGGCACCGAGGTGTCGGCACGGCAGTGGTCCGGGGACACTGCTCCGGGGACAGCGGGGAATGAGGAATAAACCAAGCTCACAGCTGGGGAAGTTGCCACCTGCCCAACACGGGGGCCACCAACAGCCATGGGGGACTGAGCCTCAGTACTTGTAGGGAGACCGGGTGCTATGGAGTGTCCTGGGCTCTGGAGGGCTGGCCAGTGGCAGCCGCTGGGGTGGGAGTGACTCGGTGGCTGAATCCCCCTGAGAGGAGTGGAGTGGAGCCTCAAGAGAGGAGGAAATGAGGAGCCCGTCCCGCTGTTAATCTCAGTGCTGTTGAAAGAAGTGCCAGGCTGTCTGTCTACACAGTATTTAATAGCTCCCACACCCTTGGGGTTTATCTCTTACTCACTAGCCACCACCCCCCCTCCACCTCCGGTATTTTCCACTTCCCTTCTTCCCGAGAGCAGAGGCTGGGAGATTGGGCTCGGCTTGACCTCCAGGATTACCCTGCTCCTTCCTAACCTTTGCCCCTGCAGAGAGCTCCTACAACCCCAGTCCCCCCACAGACTCTGGTGTGGGTCTGGTGTCCTGGCCATCCCAGGAGCAACTGCTTCCCAGGAAGCAACTTGGAGGATATGGTAGTCCAGCACTCAGGCTGCTTAGATGGTCGTGGAAAAGCAGGCTTCTTCCTTTGCCCTAAATTCAGACAACCACCTGCCAGGGTGAGCAGTCTCCACCACCTTCTCCTGGGAGCCAGGAGTAGAGCAACGGTAGGCAGTGAAGGGGTGGGATTTAGGCTGCGCTACGGAGGAAGCTAGGAGAGGCCAGAGGTGAACTTGCTGGGGCTTTAGCAATAGAACTTGGTTCTCTGCCTGGCGATGGGGAAAGCAGCCTCTTCTGTTCCTCAGGCAGACCAGGGCCCTTTCAAAGGACTGGGAGGGCACAGCTCCTCACCAACCTTTGTGAGGCTCCTGGTGGGGAAACGGCATGAGAGGGAGCTTCTGAGGCTGGGTCCAAGGCTGAGCTGCCCTGTTCTCACTGGGCGGTGGAAACACAGGCATCCAGAACTGGGCCTTTGGGGACTCTTCTTGTCCCCTCGGTCTTCTCCTTGCTCTCCTTTCCACTGTCTCGGTGGAAAAAAATGACCACAGTGTCCCAGCAGAAAAGATTCTAAGGGATTCTGTGTTTAGCAGGAGAAAAGCTATAACAATAAATTACCCGCACACAGTGGCTTGAAATACACAAAGGCCACGTTGCCTGCTGGTTAAGGACATGGATTTGTGTCACAAGCCTGGACTGAATCCCAGCCCCACCATCCACTAGCTTCGTGACTTTAAAAGGATTACCTACCTCTTCGTGGCCTCTAGTCCCTCATCTGTAAAGTAGGCAGACTGACAGTATTTACTTCAGAGAGATGATATAAAAATAAATGAAATAATTGAAATAAAATAAATGAAACAATATGCATAATACTTAGCATGGTTTCCAACAGAAAGCCAATGCTTCTACTTTCCCATTGTCTGAAACTTCCCCCTTGGATGAGTTTTTTTTTTTTTTTTCCAAGATTTTATTTACATTCTAGTTAGTTAACATATAGTGTAGTATTCTTTTCAAGAATAGAATTCACTGATTCATCACTTGCATATGACACCCAGGTGCCCATCCCAACAAGTGCCCTCCTTAATACCCATCACCCACCTAGCCCATCCCCCACAAACCTCCCTCCATCGACTCTCCGTTTGTTCTCTTTCGTTGAGTCTCTTCTGGTTTGCCTCCCTCTCTGTTTTTATTTTTCCTTTTTCCTTCCCTTTTCCTACGTTCATCTTTTTGTTTCTTAAATTCTACATGCATGAAATCATACGGTATCTGTCATTCTCTGACTGACTTATTTCACTTAGCTTAGCACACTTTTTAAAAGGAAGACCCTTGAATGCTCCGAGACCCACAAGAATGAAACCATTGGGATGATTGAGGGACAGGACTGTGCCTTGTTCCCTAAGGAAGCGGACTTCCCCAGGAACCCCCAGCTATGTGGCTACCCACTTGGCCCCACCCCATGTTCGAGTACTTTCTCCAGGAAGAAAGACAATGGTAATGATGTACCCTTCATGTACCACATCAGATCACCCTCACGGAGGGCATTTCATTTTCACAGCCTCCTTCTGAAGGAAGTGGGACAGGTATTATTATGCCCATTTCACACATGAGCACACTGAACCTGTAAGGTAGTAAGAGATTGACCTGAGATCACCAGATGAGTAATGTGGCAGACCTCCCTCTGTGAGCCCCACTTCTGCTCACTCCACCCTCTTCTGCCTAATGCCTGCCCCCCCCCAACAGGTTCGAGGGGGGTGCTCTGCCTCTCTGAAATTCTCTCCACTCCATTCTAAGATCTGGATTGACAACTCAGAACCATGTTAGAGACCACCCCAACTGCTACCTTCATTTGTAAGAAGAAATGGAGTTCCAGAGTTCCATGACTTGTCAAGGTCACATGAGAGAAGAGAAGCCCACCCAGTAGCTCTGCCACTGATCCATCTACCCCTGACATCATGGAATTTTGAGCCAGAAAAGGCAAACCAACTGCAAGGGCTTAATAAATACCACAATCAATGCTCAATTACCCACAATTATGGAACATAGGAAGTAAACAGGAGCTGTGTCCTTCCCAGGCTGCTAAGTATTTCATTGCAACACCTCCCCCAGGCTGTTAAGGCATCAAACTGACTGTTCCTTCCTATTCACATTTCTGTGGATGGCCAGGGCAGAGGCTGTTAGGTTGGGTCCAGGGGCAAGATCATACAACGCTCTCTCCAGCAGACTTTCAATCACCACAGGTTGGTGATTGTCCTGTCACGGGACGGACTGCATTTCTTGCCCTGGTCTTGCCAGGCACACACCTCTCCATGGTGGCACATGGCAGGTCACAAGTACCAATGAGGTGGCATGAGGCTCTGACCATACCGCCTTACCTCAAAGGCTGATGTCTTCACCACGGAAAACTTGTTTATGCATTGTCAAGCCAGGAGAGAAGACAATTGAGGAGAAGACAGCCAAGACTAGGGAGTATCTCCTGGAGCCTATGGGAGTTTCTCCCATCCCAAGTTCACCCTAGTAGTGAGCACAGTGGGAGTGAAGATGCTCAAATGTCAACCTGTGAAGAAGGTTGGTTAAGGATGCTTTCAACTGCAGGAACATCTCAAACTTTCTTCAGGGACACAGAGGTAGCACACTCTGTTTTCCACTTGCCCAGAATGTTCTTCCACCTCCACCAGTTATAGGACAAAAGGGAATCAACAGTGCTCACAACAGGAGAAACTTAAGACTGATAATAAAAGGGACTAATCAACTAACCTGTTGCATATGGAGTAGGAATGAGGAGAGTAGAAATGTATACTTTGTTGGCTCCAGAAAACTAAGCCAGAGACCTGCCCCTCCCCATGCCCCTTCTCATCCTCCAAATAACTTAAGCTAATTAAGGACCTGTATGTAGCGAGAGGAGGGGCTAGATGATTTCACCTCAGTCCTTGCCTCATGTACACCCGTCATGAACCTGTGCTCAAGGATCGAATTTTGACATTTTCCCAACAGAAGAAACAAAAATATTCTCCAAATCACCCATCTGATCAGTTCAAACCAAGATCACACTTTTATACTTCTTTAAATAATGAGTCAAAATATATGGAAATTGAATCTGAGACTTGGGGAAGGAAAAGAGAGGAAGAAGAATATGGAGGATTTGGGAAGATTATGGAGGAAGGAGATAGGAGGTCTCAAGGTTTGAAGTGCATCCATATGCAGTTGAGTCTCTCCTGAAATACCACAGTCTCAAGAAAGGCCAGTCTACTCATGTGTGTCTTGTGGAAATTAACTTGACCTTTCACAGGGCAGCTCCAACCACCATCAGACAACTGGATGGGGGTGAAACAACTTCTTCAAAGAGACTCCTGTCGCTGCCAAGCAAGAACAGGCCTCACCTTCTTCCTTACAATGATGCAGCCCATCTTCAGTGGAAGTAGCCATCATGCCCACCTTTGTTCATTTTTTATCCCCTTTCAAGTCCTGCCTTTGCCCCAGTTCTTGCCCTTGAGTTCACACTAGTTTTCAGAGGGTCATTCAAACTTTTCAAATGTTCAGGATTGAGCTTAACACACAGGGAGAGAGACTCTCTATACCAAGAAGGATTTAGCTGCTTCCTTATGTCCTTATGACTAGCAGAACAGAACCCAAAAAAAAGTTGTTTTTTTTTAATCATTCTCAAGAGCTTTCTGATATACTCAAATTACATGAGCTTCACCCTCACTGTCCCTGGTAACAACTACCTTGAGGTGACCAATACTGGTCCCAGTGTCATGTGTAAAGGAGCCTTTGTACCAGCAGAGGACACTCTGTACTGCTTAGACAGAACAGAGACTATTGACAGATTGGAAACTGGGCGTGGGCATGAGGGAGGGGTAGGAATAACCCAAAGTGCACCTGGGAAGGTCATAAGTTGACTAAGACTGCTCCATTTCTCTGATAATGGATGTCAGGGAGTGCCGCATTCCCTCTAGCAGATATGGGAGGGGCAACACAGTGACACAGAGCATCCCATGGCAGCTTGGGTATCCATCCTTCCAACAAACACCAAAAATTGGTGGAGCCACTCAAGTGTCTTGTGGGCATCCTTACCCTCTCTTTCATGTGGCACAAGACACCAGCAAAGTGTGGCTCCAGGAGGCAACTTTATAGACCACTTCTCTGACCTCCCACTATCGCCAGCCTATTAGCTGCAGCATCTTCACAAGAGAAAGGCCGTTAGTCCCTGTTTCATCCCTTACACCTGATCAAATCCTGACCGTATTTCTAGGCTCTTCTCAACTTCTAGCTCCTCCAGGAATCTTCTGCTCACTCATGACTTCTCTTCCTGGCTGTTTTTTGAAATGTGCTCCAAGAGGGACTTGGTTTCTATGACATCATGCTCCTATCCTGCTCTTGTACACTCTGCTGATTTCTCTTTCTTTGTCTGGTCCTTAGGAAGAATGGTCTAGGGGCGGGGTCTGTTCTTGATTCTCATCTTTCTCTCCTTTTTTTTTTTTTTTTTAAGGGAGTAAGTTTCTTTAACTGAAAATGAAACAGAAACTAATGGAAACAGTTACACAATTCAGGGGGTCCATCTCTGAGATAGAGATACAGATTTTCCACAACTCTTCCCCCACAACACACACAGACATGTGCACGCACGCACACACACACACACACACACACACAGAGTTCAGTTGAAAATCCATGCCTCATATTCTCCCCTGAATGCTCTAAAAATGTCTCAGCCCCAAAGTGTCCAAAAGCAAAGAGTACTGCCCTAGAGATCCTTTGGAAATCTGTGAGTCATTTTTTGCTTGTCACTGTGATTTGGGGGGCTGTTACTGATATTTCATGAGCACAATCCAGATTATGCTAGACCTCTTGAACAACTTTTGAATGCCCCATCATTTATATGACTCAGCCCAGAACCCAACTCCATATCATACACACATGCCAAGTGGTTTTACTCAGCTTTCTGTTCTCAACAACTGAGTGGTTGAGGAATGCAACAGCTGTGTAAATCAAGAGAAGACTATATTTTCTTTTCATTAGAAAGCTTACAGGAATTTTCACCTTTTAGGAAACTTGTGTTGGCCAGTGGTAAAGTTGCTCATAGCCTTTAGATTACCAGTACAGCGGAACTGCATTGACCTGCATTTGTAGCTGGTTGAACACTTGGTGATTCCACCTGTCACTGCAAACATCTGATGCTTCATTATGTTTTCTAATATAGTCCTGCCTGAGAAGTTACAAAGTGAAATACAGATGATAGCAATAGCTACCAGTTCTTTTTTTTCCTTTTTGTGTCTCCTTTATGTTGCAGTCAAGTCACTGTGTGGATTTGTTTTAATTATATGTAATTGCAAGGTTTGCCATCTATGCTTTTCTTTTTCCTATGGTAAAAGGGTATTATTTTAATTTTTGTTATAAAAGAAGGGGCAATATCTTTACAATAAATGACCTAAATAAAGAATATTCTTTTTCAAAGTAAACTTTCATCAATGTCCATAAAGCACTTGTTAAAATTTCCACACACGTTTTTGGTAGAACAGAGTAGCTGTATGAGACTTCACCATAGTCCCTCCAAGGATCAACAGAAGGTCTCCATTCCAATGAAGACTGTCCTGGGAGGTTATGGTTCCTAAAACTCCATGCAAAGCCATAGGCTTTAACTCAAGATCATCTTTTGAATTTTCTCTCCCAAGGGCACTAGCCCTGAGGCTAGTGAAGACCTTCCCTGAGGGAAGGGAGTAGAGATGGACGACTTGAGCCATCTCTGAATGAGGCCCTGGGAGGTTGCAGGCAGAATTGCTGGATTCTGCTGTTTTCCCATGGGTAATAGATGGTTGTCTGAGGACTGCAATTGTAGGAGAAGAGGCCCTTAGTGTGTGAAGATGGGAGAAGGTGGGAAGGCCATTCTTCTTGAGAGTTAGATGAATCTCAGAACTCTATTAGGGACTTAGCTATGTTCAAACCACACCGTTATGGAAAGAAACTGGCCAGTTATGGAAGGAAGACTAGCCACTGAAATGACCTCTACAATACTGTGACCATACTAGGAAGGAAAATGGCCCAAAGGGAGCCCAAAGGTAGAAGAAAGAATTCTGCCCCTCCAGCTGAGACACTAGGGGTGAGACACATGGATCTAAACCCAGGGAGAGGAGCTGCGTGCAGGCAACTTAAGGTAAGGGCAAAATGCTGAAATTGGCTCATATTCTGTGGCATCTAGGCAGAAGTCACAACCAGAATCCCTAAGGCTTATCTGCTGAAGAACATGAAGTTCAAATCCCAATGGAGAGAATCAAGTCTCCTGGGTATTTGGAGGGAGGCCTGGGTGGCAGGACCTATGAGAAAGGAGAATGAATATATATGTATATTTTTGCTTGCACATGCGTACATGCCTTTGGAAAGATGCCTAAGAAACTATGGTTGCCACAGAGGAAAGGAACTCAGTGGTGGGGGGTGGGAGAAGTTTTATCAGACAGTTGTTCTTGTAGATTTCTATCTTTCTGAATATTACTAACTGCATAAGCACCAAGCATCAAATTAGCACTGGACCTACCCAAGGATGAAATACGGTAGTCTAAGATTTTGAGAGGTCATCATTAGATCCGGGGGATTTCGCTGTCTTGGCCAGATATCTCCTGAAGAATTATCTCTGGTCTCATGGCCTTTACATTTTCCCCTTTTGAGCAAGCTTCTCCCATACATTCTTTTACTTTCTTTCCTACTATGTATTATCAGCAATTCTCCTTCTACCCCTTCTTCCTGAGTTCTCTCATAGTTTACTCTAACTTTCAAATTTTGATGAAGTTCACTTTATACCTCCAGCCCCGTGGATAGAGTAGAGGTGCCTCAAAAGACCTAAGTCATCATTTCTGCACACTAGCCTTCTTGCTACATTATCTGTTATTACCCAAGCCAGAAATGTGGAGCTGTTCTCAACTCTCCCCTTTGCGTCACCCATCTCCAACCCACATACCAATCCATCACCAAGTCCTGATGATTTGAATCCCAGCTATCTGTGGAATTCAGATTTCCACCCTTATTTCTGGCCAGCCATCCCCCTCTAAGGGCCTGAACTTAAGGTGTGAGACTTTTTTGTCTGTACCTTTGCAATCATTCCCTATCAAGTCTTCCTACTCCCGTATGGTCCCCTCCAATCTGGCCTGAGTGATTCCTTTAAAATGCCCATCTGACCATGCCAGCCTCTTATTAAATCCCTTCACTGGCTCCTTCTCACCTATCATAGCTGTTCCAGCCCCTAAATACCTGGAAAAAATGGCATTTCCATGAGCAGACCTCTCATAAGCAGGTCAGATTTGTTACAGGATGTTCAAGTACAAGAAAACTGTGGCTCATGCCCATTCTTATTCCACCAGCAGTAAAACAACCCCTTTATCTCCTATTGTCCCTGTACACAGTAGGCTGCAGTAAGTCAATAGTAAGTCAAAACTCCACCTGAGAACTTCTGACCTACAAACTAGTGTCCAGACTCCTTTGAATGCCTACAAGGATGGTCCTTTCTGTGGGGATCTGATGAACTCGTCATCCCCCTTTCTTGTCACTAACTTCAAGCTCCTTAAGATGATCAAATACTTCATGTAGTTTCATTCTTCCACAATTACCTATATTATCTCTTCTGTCTGGAGTGTCCTTCTCTGCCTTAAATGTCTTCGTCTGCCTTGTCTACCTGACAAAGTTCTGTTTGTCCTCTAAAACTCTGCCACATACCACTTCCATATGTACTATTTCTATACCTTTAACATTACAATGCACATGGGCTGTGTACATTATAATGGCACATTTGGATACATTCCATCACCCAAGTCTCTAACCTCTATGACAGCAAGAACCATGTCTCATTCATCATAGCATCTCCAGTGTTTGGCCTTGTCCTTGACACATAGTGTGTGTGCAGAAACTGTTTGTTGAACTGAATGGAATCCAGATTTTTCCTCTGCTGTCTTTCTAGTACTCACGTTGGCACTTCATACTATTCAATTTATTTCTCCATTATATACTGACCTACACATGGTTTTCATTTAGTCCTGTGACATTACAAGATTTGATAAATTTCACTGTAAATTGTAGGATCTCTGTTTTATGTCTGGCCTTCCCAAGAAAACCCAAGTCCAAACAAGACGAACAAGGGTATGACCAATGTAAAATGTAGCTAAAGAAGTTGTAATGTAAGAAAGGAATTAGAAAATGTGTGCCAGATTACTAGAACACTCTCACTGGTTCATTCACTCCCAGGTGCTGCATCTGGTGGCCCCAGAAGTCTTTTTTCCCGTGGAGGAAAGTAAACCAACTCCTTCAAAGCCACTCAACTCCCATTGCTCTAAATCAACAAGCACCAAGCCACCTATTATGATTAACTCAATTTCCCAGATATCTTGATAATGAGATGGGGAGGTTCTGGTATTGCAGTCACTGAAAATTTAACAAGCAAATACATGGACATTATGGCTCACACATCCATTGCTTGTGTGTTTAGTTCACAAATATTAGTCCTTAGGAGCAGATTCAAATTGGTTGCATTAACAAAATCAATTCTATGTCACTACACAACTGTCACTGGGCCACTGTGACCATGCCAAGGCACTTCCCTCCTCGGTGGCCTTGATTACTGCCTGCTATCTTCTTCTACTTCTCAGTCACTCCCTTCTAATTTCATTTAACTACTTCTGGATAACATATCCACAGTTCACAAAGTATTTCACATTTTTATTTTATCCTCTTGATGTCCCCAAGCAAATATTCTCATCCCCATTTCACCTACAAGACAACTAAAGCTCCGAATGGCCAAGTGATTAGTCCAAGGATCCACACATGCAGTAGGCTGTGGGTTATTTCCCTTAGCCTGCCCCTTAAATACCACAGTGGCTTAAACCCAATTTCTCTGAATGGAATTTTTTTCTTTTTGTCCACCCTAATGCTTCACTTTCACATGAGTCCAGACAGGAAGAAGCTCTAGTGAAGGAGTGATTAGGGAAGAGAGATAAAGTTCATCAAGTTGTATTTACATAATACTCTTGTTGACCTATATCCTTTATTCTCTTCAGTTGTGCTTGAGACTAGAGCTAGGAAGACTTTTCCTAATTGGAAGCTAAGAACATTGAGCATCAGGAAAGCTGACTGACTTTCTCATGGTCATTGAACCCTTGGGAATCTGATGTTCATTGGTCTTTAGAGTAAGCATCTACTGAGCTATCTAGGGACCAACAAGCAATGTTGTAATAGCCAGATCATCATCAACAACAGCAGCATTGTTATCAAAAATGGCATCCAATGAGTTCTTACCATGTGCTAAGCCATGTTCATTCATCATTTCATTCAGCCCTTACATAATTCCCACTAGGAGGGCATTGTTATCCATATTTTAGAGATAATAAAACTGAGGTACAGAAAAATCTGTAACTTGCACATTATCACAGAGCTAGTAAATGGTGGCAGTATGATCCAACCCCAAGCATATCTGAGTCCAAATGCCCATGCTTCTGATCACTATGCTATCCCATTTTACAATTTTACAAGTACATGCTGTATGAGCACAGATGAACTTAGATTAAAGAGCTCTTAGATGCAGTGGCCCAAAAGAGGAAAGATGGATACCTATCTCTCCATCACCACTCTTGGTTCCTGAGCCACCTAGCCAAAATCTGCATTCTGGCTGCAGTAGCTGCTGACTCTGTGTTACCCATGCCGCTCTCATCACTTACTGTCCCACATGAACAATTATTTTTCCATAATACTTTCCTCCCTTCTCCATACCAGACTCCTCTTTCCCAAACTGCTTGCTCATTGCCCTTTCCAAGAAAGACTTCTCAAAGGAACAAAAGCTTCCATTTCTCCTTGACATGCATACACTCTGGGAAAGAATGCATTGCATTTAAATGTCAAATGCTTAAAGTTAAGTGGTGCCTGACAGGCACTCCCCATCTTGCCCATCATTGGCCTGTGTCCCAGCTCCCCTCTAGGCCATGTGGCTCTAAGGTCTTCTTTCCCTCCCACAAAGCACCCATCCAGGACAGAGTGTGCCGTGAACAAAGGAGATTGAGACTCAGAGAGAATTTCAAATGCGGTTTATTGCAGCAATACAGGTAAGAGGGGAGTTTAAGGCCTCTCCACAAAAGACAATCAACTTGCTCACACCTTATATACAAAACCAAAGCAGCACAGAACTTGCTCCAAGAAATCAGATACTGAGGAATTGTGCAGAGCATGTGCTCCATGCACAGCAAAGAAGCCATGGTTCTAACCAGCCGTCCTCTGGCCAACTTAAGGAGGTGCTTTGAAATGTAATGCATGTAGTGGTGATTGCTGAACTTTCTCGGGCAAAGCACAGAGCAGGGTCATAGCCAGGGGGACTGAGATGGCCACTGATCTAAAAACTTCTTTGGGAAGCAGAGAAGAAAGGAAAGAGCCAGGGAACTAGGGTGAACAGGTGTAACTCATGATAGCTCTTTTCTCCAGTAAGGCCGGAGCAACTGACCTTGGTCTTGCCAAGCATAATTGGTAGTGATGGAGGGAGAGAGCTAACAGGATAGAGGACACCTCTTTATCTGATCACTCTGGAATAGCTGGAGGAAACAAACTTCACGCTGGAACCGCCACTAGAGGTCTTGGTACCCCCAGAGCTGGATCCCCGGCCTCCAGAGGAGCTGAAGCTGCCTCCGGAGCTCCCTCCAGAACCCCGGCCGCCCCCTCCAGAGCCGCCTCTGTGGCCCCCACTGCTGCTACCAGAGCCGAAGCCGCCGCCGCCTCCAGAGCTGTAACTGCCACCTCCGGAGCCATAACTGCCACCTCCGGAGCTGTAGCCGCCGCCACCGCTGGAGCTGAAACTCCCGCCTCCTCGGCCACCACCTCCACTGATGGTGGTGTGGCTGGTGTTCACAGCTGCAAGGGAACACTCAGTTATCACCAACCCAATTCCCTCTCCACCCCAGCAAAATCTGCCTGCACCCCTGAGAAAGCGGGCTTGTACTTACACACACTCACGTTCGGGGTACACTCGCCGGACATCCTGTAGGAGGAAGAAAAGAAAATCCCTCAGGACCCTCCAGCTGCACAAGCCTTCTCAGCCATCTCCAAGATTCTCCGCATCTGGGGTTCCTCCTACCCACTTGATCTGAAACC
Organism: Hyaena hyaena; assembly: GCF_003009895.1. Taxonomy (NCBI): domain Eukaryota; kingdom Metazoa; phylum Chordata; class Mammalia; order Carnivora; family Hyaenidae; genus Hyaena; species Hyaena hyaena. The sequence continues at coordinate 1,275,424 of NW_024081141.1, read as the reverse complement.
TGACCCAGTCCCCTTGGCCTCCCGAACCTCTGCCGTTTTCTCAGCAGAAACACGAACGGGAAGAAATGTCTGTATAAAGTTGACAAGAGTTCTTGGCAGCGAACGCAGGTTAACAGATGACATCTGAGCCAGCCCAGATGGAGAATAAACTGTTCCTTCTCAAAATGCTTCATAGGGATGCTAGAGTCTTCCAAAAGAAGTTGGGCGCTCTGGGTCCCAAAGTGAAGCCAAGCCTTTCCTCCTGCGCCACGTACCTTATCCCCACCCCATACCCAGGACTAGCTGCAGTCACATTGCTGCATGTCCAACAGCAGTCATCCTACAAAGGAGGGAGCACCATAAGAAGTGGCCATACTGCCCAGGGTTCTGTCCTCACCTGCTTTCCTCTCCTTCCAGAAGGGTTCTGTAGGTGGCGATCTCCATATCCAGGGCCAGCTTGACATTCATCAGCTCCTGGTAATCCCGCAGCAGCCGGGCCATGTCCTCCTTGGCCTGTTGCAGGGCATCCTCCAGCTCGGCCAGCTTGTTCTGGGCATCTTTGAGGGCACTCTCACCACGCTGCTCAGCATCGCTGATGGACTGCTGCAGCGCAGAGATCTGAGGAAGAGAAGCTCACACATCATACACCCTGCTGTCACCTAATCCCACCCTGGCCTTCTTATCTCACATTCAACTGTCCACCTCCATGAGGCTGGTACTCTGGGTCCAACAGAATCCCATCAAGCTCTGGATAACCCATCACTGCTTCTGGATAGCCTGTCGCTGTGCTGACTTCCTTAAAAGCCATTATAGGCGATGCAGTGGCCTCTCTTGGCCCTGAGCTGAGGCTTCTCCACACCTTACAGAACTGACATTCTCTCCACTGAAACCTCCTGACTGCCTTTCCTCTCATTCACCACATCTTTGTATCATGGGTTAGATTACTCATGACTATCACATCCATTTCCCTACCAGGTCGTTTTCTTTCTTTTTTTTTTTAATACAATTAATTGTCAAATTAGTTTCCATACAACACCCACTACTCATCCCAACAAGTTGTTTTCACAAGTTTCCCTAAAGAGAACCCAGCATGACAGTTGAAACCAAAATAATCACCAGAGGAACTAGGGATGGTAACATAATCTTGGAGTAGATTGCAAGATTCAAAATGAGGAACGTGTCCTCCAGCTACCTGCGGCCCAAACCACACACCAATTCCATATAGCTGAACAGTACAGAGAAGGAGAGAGCAAATACCTGCTTCTTGACACTATCGATCTCAGATCGCAGTCTCTGGACCATCCGATTCAGCTCAGAAATCTCCATCTTTGAACTTTTCAGGCTATCTCCATGTTTGCCAGCAGTGATCTGGAGCTCTTCATACTAAAGATGGTGGACCAAGTTGATTAGATGTGGTAGAGCATACCATGATTCACGCATACAAATATAAGAGAACACAGGACAGGAAGACAAGACATTTCAGGACAACTGGCTAGACATTCAGCTTATTCACCTTGGTCTGGTACAGCGCCTCGGCCTCAGCCTTGCTCTTCTGGGCAATCTCCTCATACTGGGCCTTGACTTCAGAGATGATGCTGTCCAGGTCCAGGCTCCTGTTGTTATCCATGGACAGGATGACATTGGTTTCGCTGATATGAGTCTGCATCTGGGCCAACTCCTGCAAGGTATAATAGTTTAGTGGCCTTTACAGTGTCTAAACAAAAAACAGTTTAGACAGAGGGAGGAATCAGGGGATGGAAGATATATCTTTGTTCTTCTGGTTAGTGGTGGGTGCAAGCTCAAAAGCTCTCCATTTGGGTAAAGGTGGTTGAAAGCAGAGGACTTACTGCTTCGTAGAGTGCTCTGTAGAAATCAATCTCCTGCTGTAGGTTGTCAACTTTGGCCTGAAGATCCACCTTGTTCATATAAGCAGCATCCACATCCTAGAGGAACAATGGACATCATGAAGTCATGTTCTTTCCAGGGCAGGTCCCTCTCACTGGCTGTAGGACAAGTGTTTGGAACCTCCTCCACACCTTCTGCCCAGGTGGCTCACAATCCCTAGACTGCCCCACCCCTCAGAATCACAATCACAAGAGAGCTTGCCTAAGCTACGGAGAACTTGCCTCCCTGCCTCCTACATGAAGTGTGAGAGAGCTGGAGAAGCAGAGTGCCTGGGCAAAGCCCAGGTCCATGATAATGTGGCCGAGAGGCTATTCATTAGGCCCACCACCTGGCTCTCCACATCATGACTTCCTTCTGCTTCATAATTGGAGACCCTCTTCAACTACTTATTTCAGATGTGAGGTCCTACAGCTCTGCTCACCTTCTTGATGGTCACAAATTCATTTTCTGCATTTGTCCGCTTGTTGATCTCATCCTCATACCTGCAAGGAAATCAGAGGGATTCAGATGTTTGGAGCAGGTGAGACCCTAACTTCAGCTTCCTGGGCTGAAATTGGCATCGCCTGTCATGGCGTCCTCCTATTAGCCTAGGACAGCGTGGCCACCCCTTTCTTCTGAGCAATAAAACTGCTAAGCTATTTCCAGCTTCTGAGAAGATGAATTCTGGAAATGCCAAATCAATTGGCCTCTAACCTAAGAAAAGATATTGGTACATACTGTTCATGTACATAGCTTGCCACTTTCTGGAAATACTTTAGGACAAAAGTCATGAATTTCCTGGCCCGTTTTCCTTACTTGTTTCGGTAATCTTCCACCAGATCTTGCATATTCTTCAATTCCGAATTCATCCGAGATTGGTCATTCTTCAGCTGGTCCACTCTGTTTCTAAGACTGTTGATGTAGGACTCAAAGTAGGGCTCTAAGCTGTGGGTCCGAGTGGAGGTATCTACCTGCTGCAGCAGCTCCCATTTTGTTTGCAGCACCTGGTTCTGTTGCTCCAGGAACCTCACCTAAGAACACACCCCATTAACCACTGGTGCAGAAATGGAGTCCAGTGGCCATTGGGTGCCATGAACTACCACACAAGAAGATCTGTGCCTTATTTGTGAAAACAAAACAAAACTCATCCTTTCAAGTCCTGTTTTCCTGGCCATAGCATATAAATAGAAAGAAGAGGATCAAATTAACATGATTTTTTAATAACAAAACCTAACTCACTATTAATTCACAGAAGCTTTCATTTCCCCAAGAAGGGCGATTATAGTACTATGGCAGCTGGACCTTTAGAAGGGAGTAACCGAATACCATATACAGCAAAGCCCATGTAAAATTACTGCAATTACACTTTGAAATAGATACATTATACTTAAAAGTTCTGTCTTCCATTTTTTTAAGGTAGATTACCATAAACATTGGTATGAATTCCCTGAGCACACACATGTTCCAAAGTATGTTGGGGAAATCCAAAATTGAAGTTGAAATCTCTTGTGAAAACTTTGAGTTGACATTATTGATGATTAAGCAATAATTAGACATAGTGTACATGTTTTTCCAGAGCAGATACTTGGAATATAAGTATAAAAAACTCCACCCTGATCTGGTACCAGCGTAAAATTTTCAGACGGCAGAGCTCCCCGTCTGACAGCAAAAAATGGTTGGGGCTCACGTATTACATGTTCTCTGCTACAATATCACAGTGTACTCTGTTCACCCTCCAACTCCCTTTTCATGGTTAGGGAGACCTTTCCGGAACTCTCATTTGCACCCTGAAAAGCTGAGTTAGCCCCATTTCTAATGTCTTTGTCCACCATATCTAAGTCTCCATTTAGCTCAAGAACTGAATAAAAAAATATTTCAAGGTGCTGTCACATTGACCCACATCTATGTAGACTGCCGATCTCTTTGTCCAAGAGAGAGTAGAGCCACTAGAATCATTCACAAAAATATTTGTAACATATATCCTAGAAGACAAGTCCACAAAATACCCAAACAGCAACTTAAGGCAGAAAGCCAATCTCAGATGGACCAACAGCAGCTTTCCTGGCGCACTTAGCAGATAAACTCACCTTGTCAATGAAGGAGGCAAATTGGTTGTTGAGTGTCTTTATTTGCTCCCTTTCTCGAGACTTTACTTTTTGAATCTCAGGGTCAATCTCCACATTGAGGGGCTGCAGAAGACTCTGATTGATGGTGACTTCCTGGATGCCACCAGGAGGGCAGACAGGCCCAAAACTACCTCCACCAAAGCCACCTCCACCAAAACCACTTCCACCAAAACCACCTCCACCAAAACCACCTCCACCAAAACCACCTCCACCAAAACCACCTCCACTGCCAAAACCACCCCCAAAGCCACCACCACCATAACCACCACCAAAACCACCACGTCCGCCTCCTCCTCCAGCCACACTTATGGAGATACTTTTACTGCCACCAAGGTTAACAAGGCTTCGACTCCCAAAACCACCACCACCAGCACCCCCACCGCCACCGCCACATCTTCCCCCTGAAAATCTCCCACCACCTCCCCCACCATGGCGCACAGAGCTGCTAGTCATCCTGCGCCGGAAGCTGACCACTCCAGCAGAGCCAGAGCTGAAGCCCCCTCCACTCCGGAACCCAGACCTAGAACTAAACTGTCGACTCATGTTGACTAGGAGACAGTTGGAGTCAAGTCAGGAAAGGAAAGGAGCTCACACTCCTCTACCCCAAGCACAGAGATTGTCCCTTTTATACAGAGAGCACATTTGGGCTTGGTCCTCAAGTCAGCGGGATGTAAAGCCATGCAAGGGTTTGGCTTGCCTGCAGCCATACAAGATTTTTACGAGCCTCAACAATACCATAAACAATACACACCTAGCTCCCAGGATGGCTCTCAAAATTGCTGTGAGTGCAAGATCACCTGTGTGGTAATCATTTTATCAGATGAAATCTCTCTTCAAGTGCTTGTGGCTTTGGGAAAATAGGACCCTGCATCTGCCACCTGGCGTTTCTTGGGAAGGTTTCATCACCTCCTGTCACAAAGATAAGTATGTTCCCATTCTTGCCATGCCCTTGTTAGCTGTGAAGCACACTGTCCCCTCAGGCCTGACAGGTGCAATTCTCCATGCTTGAATCCGAGGAGGAATTCTCTGGCCCATTTCTGAGCTTGCTCTCTAGAGCCCAGAGTTCACCAAGTCGTACCTCCTGGCACTTTAGTAAGTGAAAAATTTAAAGGACATGCTTTTGTTAAATGGAAGCTTCACAAACATGTGTGTTAATAGTAAAAGAAGACATGCTGGCAGAGAACAGGATGGATGGGTAGGTATTCTGGAAGGACCAGAGGGAAAGACAGTTCTAAGTTTACCAGTTGTTCCTTTTCCTCAAAGACAGGCCAGGACAGGAGACGGAGACACTGGTAAAAGAAAACTGGTGGAAATGGAGGGCATGACTACACTTTCTCTGGACAAAGAGGTCTGTGGACTACATAAGTGTGGGTAATGTGACATCACCTTGAAGTATGTTTTTATTCAGCTCTTGAGCTGAATTGGGAATTACATAGGGTCAATGAAGACAATAGAAATGGGGCTCACTCAGCTTTCTAGGGCATGCAAATGCCAGCAAGAAAGGCCTATAGAGCAGGGAGGTAACAGGTCCAACCTACTTCATACATTTTGCAAAGCAAAGGGGTGGAGGTGAGGCTTATCAGGGGCTTGGAGCCTCACAGCAGATGATACGGAGAGATGAATATAGATTTGGAAGGGAGTCTGAATGCAGGTCTGAAAAACCTTGACCAGAGAAGATAAAATTGTTTCTGGACAATACTATTGGTAATAGTAACAATAATAATAGTAATAGCTAAGAAGTATCAAAAACTGATGAGGCACCAGGCGCTATTCTACATATTTTATATGTATTAACCTACTTCATCTTCACAAATCTGAGATAGAAGCTAATAGGCTACCCTTTTTTAAAACAAGAAAACTGAGGCACCAAAGCTCAAGTTTACAAAGATGGGCGTGGCAGGGATTTGAACAGAGGATGCCGGGTTATAGTGCATGAGGTCCTAACTAGCGAGCTGCGTGAGAGCACATCACTGAATGTGGGGGATGCTGCCCATGGTGTGTTAAGCCAGATGACATAGGCAGCCAGTCGCTGCAGAGAGCTCCAAAGGCGGGAAGCCCATTCTATCCCTTTGAATCCTTGGTCCCAGACACATGCAGGTGCTTGGAAAAGGTTTCTTCAACTCACTCTGAGAAGGGGAGATGGCAGGCACAGAGTTCGGGGGCAGATTTTGCTTCCATCTGGGTGCAAGAGTGTCTAAACTGGCCAGGAAGCCCCACGGTCCCTTCTGGAGAGTACCACTTGATAGATATTAGTGGACAGAAGTGGTGTTGAGATCCGGAAAGACCTGAACCGCACATAGACTTTCCTGCTGAGACTTCTCAGAAGCCCGGCCCGCTCCCCACACCTGTACGTGAACGCAGAACTGAAGAGTCCGTGAGAAATCGGTGCTAAGTTCAGCTGGCTCTGAGCAGCTCACCTGTGTGTGGGGGTCTCCACTGTGGGATACAAGACACACGGGAGAGGGGCAGCCTGTGACGATGATCCCACCCCGTCGCCCTGTGCTCCTGAAGCAGCACAGCCTCATGCCAACACCCTCAACAACTGAGCCTCGCCCCTCCTCTTCTCCTACAGTTTTTGCACACGCCCTCCCCCGGAAGCGCTCCTCACCTTTCCACTGATGTCCCTCACCCCCCCACACCTTTGTGACACCGTTGTCCGGGACCCTGTCCTAACACTAATATCCTTGGGCTGCTAAGCCAGCCATCTCTTTGGGGAATGAGTAATTCAGATCTTGTTCCTAGCAAGATATAATGGGACCTGGGACGGTCTCGGCATGGTAATGACTGTTGCCTAATCATCTTCTGACAGGCAATCAAAATGTTTTTAGCTCAGCATACTCCCTCGTGAGACCTGTCGCTTTGCACAATTAATTCCTTCTAGCAGTTTGGAGGGGCGTGCGTATGTGTACGCACGCATGTGTGTGTACATGTGTGTTTATTCTCTCACCTCTCCCAGCCAACAGCAGCTCTCTCAGGGGCCGGGCTTCCATCCCCAAACTGAAAACCTGACAGAAAAAGCAAAGAGGTGGACAGTCAGACCATTGGTGGACCATTTACAGAGCTGCAAAACTTTCTGTGGCTGCTACCATGAGGAGGGAGGGTAAACGGAAACAAGGAAGACTGAAAATCACCCTCAGCTGACATGCACACACTTTGCCTGACTGAACGCCTACACGGACACTCGCCTCACAGGACCCCTGAGAACTAAGGAGTCGAACTGTCCCAACCCATTTTACAAAATGGAAAACTGAGGCTCAGATTCGGTGACTTGCTTAAACCCTCTGGCTAGGAAAACACACATCTGGGACTAGAACCCGCATCTTATGGTTTCAGTTCAAGTATTCTTCTAAACTGGAGAAGAGCACCAAGGACAGGCAAGTGGAACTGCTTCCTGTACATGAGTGTGCAGAGAATCACAGAATATTCCCATCCACAGGGACTCAAAGACCGCACCGTCTAACCTGCCGACCGAACCAGAGAGAAGGCGGACACATAGAAGTCCAAAAAAATGTGTCCAAGTCATGGGATCCATTCCAGGGAATCTTTCCATTTCTGAATCAAATGCCTATTCTGCGCCTCCTGCTTATGTCTGAGACCAGCCATCCAATCTCATCCTTCCCGGTTAGGGCCCGAGGACTGTGGTGAGTGTGTGGGAGGTAGATTACAGGCATGAGCCGCACACCCTTCTTCTTGGCTTCCTCACATGCCCTCCATTTGTAAAGTAAAGACATCATGAAAGAGAGAGGCGCTCACATCCACAGGCACCGACTACGCACCAGGAGCCATGTCTCATCCAAACATCACCCAAAGTCCACACAGTGCTGACCATGATTAGCCCCATTTCAAGGAAAAGACAACCGAGGTCTAGTGCTCCCAGCTGGTAACCAGCAAGCCAAGCCTGTCAAACTGCAAGAACCCGCCTGCCTTCATCCCAAAGGCTTCCTCTTGTCAAGGGTCTGCCCCTGTCACCTACAGTTTTTACCCCTCCCACTCATCAAGCCTCATGCCTTCACCTTTCTGATCCCATGCTTTGCCCTAACTACTCAACCCCCTTCCCTTTTCCTCTGTTCCCTTCCCTCTCCCAAGCCCACTCATACTCTTCTCTCCCCAACAGGCCTTCCAGTTGCCTCGATGACTTACTTCAAACTTCTACTCGTCAAGCTCTGGGGCACCCAAGATCTCAATTCCTGAGCATTTGGACCCGAACCTGGATTTGATCCCTCAGGCCTTGAGGGCAAATGCCTGCATCTCCCCTGCTGCTCCAAGCAAATGCCTGCATCTCCCCAAATGCACCACTAGGCTATTCCATTGGTTTCTTTTCTAAGTTCAGTTGCTGCCAGACTCAAGTGCATATTCAAGTGTGTGTGTGTGTGTGTGTGTGTGTGTGTGTGTGTGTTCTAGTGCCTCAGCTGCTCTGTAAGCCCTTTGAAAGCAAAACTAAGTCCTCCATGTCTTTGGGTGCTCTCCTGGTACCCCCCACTTTCCCCAGCCTCTCACCCAGTCCCCTGCACCTGAAGGGTACCCCCATTAATGCTGGATAGCAGAGTGCCAGAACACCTCCAATCCGGACGACCCACACTGACACCCTGGAACTCATCACCGAGGTGAAGCTGCCCACAGGTAGGCTGTGGGCAGCGGCAGGCGTGGTGAGGTTTTGAGAACTTTTTGCTGTATGTGACTCGGAAAAAAATTTTGGAGAGAGACATGCAATGACAAGCCACCCAAGCCTGTGGGACTCCACCAGGGATGTAGGAGAAGGTAATTTCAGGAGAGTGGGGAAAGCCGAAGCCTGAGGGGCATAAAAGAGAATCACAGACAATGGGGAGGCGGGGTGAGATGTAGAAAGCCTGCATCTGGCTGAGGAGGGGCCAAGGCTTTTTATGCAGGAGGGAGAGGCGCCCCACTGGGACAGTCTGGTCGGAACTGATAGTAGGGAGGGCCCCAGTGGCTTGCTAGCAGTGCTGGAGCAGAGTAGAGGCCAGGAAGCCAAAGATGAGTGTGTAAGACAGGGGAAGTGGAGGTTGTCTAAGCCACGGAGTCATCCAGAGTCCTGCTCTTGACTGGAGATTTCTGGCTGTGTGACTCTGGGAGGGTCACTTACCCTCTCTGAGCCTGAGTTTTGTCTAAAATAGGGACTGCTTGGGGCGCCTGGGTGGCTTAGTCGGTTAGGCTTAGGCGTCCGACTTTCGCTTGGGTCATCTCGCGGTTCGTGGGTTCGAGCCCCGCGTCGGGCTCTGCTGACTGCCGGCTCGGAGCCTGGAGCCTGTTTCAGTCTGTGACTCCCTCTCTCTCTGACCCTCCCCTGCTCACACTGTCTCTCTCTCTTAGAAATAAATAAAACATTAAAAAATAAAATAAAATAGGGACTGCCTCTACCTCAAAGGGAAACTGAAATGTAGTAGATGCTACCTAGAGCGGGGCAGAGGGATTCTGTCTCACCCTGGCATGTGGAAAGCCCCAGAAGATGATATTCAATCAGGGAAAGCTTTGGAAAAAGCCCCTGTTTTCACTGGAAACTGGAAGGACCTGGAAAGTTGGCCTAAGTTCCTGCGATGAGGTCACCTTGTGGGTGAAAGCCTTGCGGGAGGGTGGGGGTGATGCAGTCCATAAATCTAGAACAGGGAAGCTAGGGCCCCATCACATACAGGAGGGAGTGCCAAATGCAGCTGAAGGGGCTAGACTAGACTGGGGATTACTGTTACTGCAGAATACCTGCTCTGCAGGGTGGGGACAATTCCCAAGGCTGAGCACACCGGGACATGTGGCCCCGGAAACCTTCAGGCTTGGCACTGGGACATTCAGAGCCAATCCTCCCATGCTCAAGCACCTCCCCACATCCCGAGTTCCCAGCTCAGCCTTCAACAGAGTGTTGATCAGCCCAAAAGACACACAGCTTCCTGTACTGATCAGAAAGCTGATAAGCCCAGAGTAGCAGGTCCAACCAAAGAATGGGAGTTACGAGCTTGAAGAGGAACTATTGGAGCATATGGCTCAGAAGTGGAAGAGGCATCCTGGGCTAAAGGTCCGGTAGTTGAGGGTGAAGCAACCTTCTCGACAGACGTCCTCACATCGAGGACTTTCCCAGCCCAGAAACATAGTTTGTCTGAGGTCAGACAGAGTTAGGATTTTACTGAGCCAAAGGTTGCTCCTGCTGTCACCATGTTCCTAGATGAAAATCTATGTAGATGAGAAGCTGGTGGAATTAAATTTAGATTCCCAGAGCGCCCTGCCCGGCCCCAGCCTCCCAGAGGGAGGAGCAGCTGGCAGACTCTCCCTGGGAGTTGCCTCCTGCCCTCTCCCATGTTCCCTCCCGCCCGCCCGCCCCTCTGTTGCTTGGTGGATGGGCGTGCGTGACTCCCTGTGAGTATCAATCCTGTGGGAGTAGCACTGACCACAAGCAGGGAGGGAATGCTTTCTGATCCCTAGAAGGACCACAGGTGTTCTCCCCAGCCCTCCCCCAGGGCCAGTGAGAGTCATACCCTGGTATGTATGTATATGTGACAGCATTTTGTACATGGTAGAGGGTTATGGAATTGCTCCTTGTTGTCACTGGGGTGAGCTGAAGTGAGAAGCACTTATTCATTGGGGTTTCATTGTCTTGAATAAGAGTATTGTTTATACCAGGAAGCCTCTCCACTTCCAGAATCATTTTGCTCCAGCCCCCTTGCTCAGGCCCGGAATATCATATCCAGGCCTCTCCTTGGAATCCAAGATCCTTCTTGGCTAACTCCTCTCTTCTTGCCCCACCTTTCGCATGACTTTGCCCTATGGAATCTCTGTTCCAATATCCTCAATATTCTGGGATTCAGGGTTCCCTCCTTCTGTTACCCAGTTCTCCATGATTGAGAAGGTCAAGGGTTCTGAAGAGAAAAAGCAGGGCCGTGTTTTCTGGGACAATCCCAATTCCTGCCCTGAAGGAGAAGGATGGGCAAGATGACCTTTGATCGGCCTTGCCCTTGTGTTTTTTTCCAGAGCCCACTTGGAGTCCCTAAGAATATCATATGCATATGCATGATCCCAGGGATAATCAAATCCACACCCTGAAATAGGTCTGATGGCGTCGGAAAACTCAGGTTTGTTTTACAATCCTTGGCCCTCTGGCCGTTAGCCTCTCCATGACTTGATCCTTCCTTGGCATCTGACCCTAATTTTTCCAAATATAAAATAGAGAGGAAATTCCTTTCTTCTCAGGATCCATCCTGTGAACTCTTAGGACAGCAAACAGATGAATCACTGCCTTATGCATATTCCCACACATCCTTCCCTCCCTCTCTTCACCTCCTGCCAGAGAGTTGCCAACCTCTGCTTGAAATGCACCAATTCCTCATGTGTCTTCCATCTCAGGATCATTCAAAAGCTGCTTCTTATACTGAGCCAAATCTGCTGTGGCTCCCGTCTGCCCATCTGGGTCATCAGCTGGAGGCGACCATCCTTTGCCAAGGAACCATGCAGACCTATGCATTTAGCTGTCACATTCCCCCACACAGAAAGCTTTCCCATGGCCAGGTGTCTGATTGCCCCCCACCGCCATCCTGGCCACTGTCCTCCGCACGGACTCCTACTTAGGAATGTCCTCAGAGTGGTCTGACAACAGAAGAGCCAAAGCAGGCTCGGTACACTACTATCTTCCTGGTCCCTGTACCTTTCCCCAGGGGCCACCAACCGCTGTTGGCTCATGTGCTGTCACTGTCAGCTGAATACTCTAAATCATGTTTATGCCTACTACTGTTTTCTCTCTTCCCGTCCTTGTCCTGTGCTCCTGGTTTTTTACTTCAAGTGTGACATGGCTTCTGTCTGCGCCCTCTCTCCTTGCCTTTGGGCAGCCCCTCTGCCCACCTTTCCTTTCCCAGCCTGATCCCAGTGGCCAAGGTGAGAAGAGAAGAAACTTTTCAGAGAGAGGGTAGGCGTGTGCGTGGGAACACACTGTCTTATCAGTATGGGCTGCAGTCATATGTGAATGAATCCCATCCCCAATTATCATCTCTGTTCCCTCGGGGAGTGAGAAAGTAGGTCACATCTCTTAGGTGACTCCTTTACACAGACTCAGAAATATCACGTAGGATAAGGTGATGGCTAAACTTGCTACATTCTTGAATTTTGGGTCTGTTCTTCCCCCAGGGGCATCGACTAAAAACATTCTGCCATGACCCCCATTGGGCCAATGGGTTAGTCTCTTGTCTCTTTTCTTGTCAGTGGGGTCATTTCTCCCAGGAGGCTGTCCCCCTCACTCACACGTTCACTCCACCCTCTCTTATCCTTGAGTCTCCAGCAGGCTACTTGCCTGCCTGAGTTCTTGTCCGCATCTACTTCCACTCTGTTCCCCAGTCATGTTCTGCTTGCCAGCCCTCTTGGAGGGCCAAGCTTCGGGGCCACGCTTCCCCTGCCCAACGTCGGCACCTGCTGCAGGTCCTGATTTTCCTACCATGGAGGTTCTGCCGGTGTCCACAGGCGAGGCCTCGTCTCTGCCCCCAGGCTAGAAGGCCCACAGGGACACATGCTTTGATTCCTCCTCCCATTGGACACTCCCCTCACCTATAATCTATCATCTGGGTTGTGAGTGCCTTAAGATTCAGAAATGTGTTCATTCAACATTACATTCCCAGTGCCTAGGCCACTGCCCGCACACAGTAGGAGCTAAATAAATGCTTGCTGAACAAATGTGTAACTGATCTTGGAGCGATCGGCCATGTTCAGGACTAGTAGGATTATGTCTGCAAGGCTTTTTAAGATCATGTATTACTCATGCAATTAAAAAAGAATAAAAATAATAAACCTCACTTCCCAAATACGAATAATTTCAGAGGCCTGTAGAAATTTAAAAGGAGATAACTCATCTCTGACCAAACGGCAGTTTGAGATCACAGAAAATTTTATTGTAGAAACACCAAAACTGTCAAGCCCTTCAAGGAATAAGCTTCAGCCATGAAGTGATGAAGTCACAGCACTCCCCAAGGAGCCCACACTGAGCCCATCAGATGCCCCAAGAGAATTATGGACTTGGTCATATTAGGACTCAACAAACAAGTGAAAGTGACTTGAGAAGTAAAGCCACCTTTCCACTCTCAAGGCCTGCTAGTTGGCCAATAGTTTCCCCTCCCAGTCCCCTCCAGCATATTTTAAGCATCAAATTCTCACAACGTGCTCAGGCACAGAGAAGAGGAGGCAGAAGGGACTTTGAGACCTGGGAAAGGGCACTAAGTTTCCTTACAAATAACAGGCAGCTTCCAAACTGGTTCAGGACTGAACCCTCCCAAGGCCCGTGTCTGATCCTCAAACTCTCCAGGGCCTGGGCACCCGGACAAAACAGAGCCGGGCTGCATGTGCCCAGCCTACTAGACGATTCTCAGGAGTGCTGTTATGGAGCAGAGTTTAGGAAGGGCCAGGCTTCCAAAGAATGCAGCTCTCAGGAAGAGCAGGACACAACAGAACCAGATTATTTGTTCATTGACTCCTCCATTTAGGGATAATTAGTCCTCCCAGGGGAACAAGGACGCATGCCCTCTGAAATACTCCTACCTTGGGCTGTTAACCCAGAGGATAACGCTTCTTAAGACAGAGATTCCGAAGCAAGAGCAGACATGACTTACAGGCATCTGAATAGGAGAGCAAATCCACACTCTCCATGGATGAAGGAAATGAAAGTAGGAGGTTAACAGAGCAACAGACAGTAATGAGCCGCAGGCACAGAGGTTCCCCTTGCCAAGCTACTTGCCCAGAGGCCTCATTCTGTGGCCCTAAGGGATGGGCTGTTGTGCAGAGAGCAGCCCAAGGGCAAGGGAAGGGAGCCTGGGAGTGAGGTACCTGGGGTCCTTGACATTAACGCTCTATTATCTGCTTTGTAGATACACTACGGGGGGGGGGGGGGGGGGGTGTTGGGGGGGTTCCTTTTCTCCATCTCTAAACTGGGGCGCTTGGGTGTTCCCAGGGGCGGGAGCGGGGCCAGCCCAGTGGAGTCTGAGTTGAGAGTGTGTCTGGCTGTGACTCTGCCTGGCAGCCAGCACCCTCTGGAGACAGATCTGCTGTTGGGGGTTATCCACTATCTACCTGCTTGCCTGGCGAGAGTGGGATGTATTGGCAAAACTGCTGAGACCCATAAGGAAAAGGTAAGTGAGAGGGGTTCCGGAAGGGCATGGGGGAGGGCACAGGAGAGAGCCCTGCTGATGGGGGCTGGGGGGACTGGAGTGAGCCTTTCCTCTACTCCACGATTCTCCTGTGGGAGGTGTTGGTGGAAGTCTGGATGATCTGCACGCGGGAAGAGCCCCCGCCGCCTCTGCCACCGTACTTGCTGCTGCCCCTGCTGCTCCCTCCGTAGCTCCCACTGGTGCCGCCCGAATAACCACCTCCACTGCCCCCTCGGGAGCCCCCGCCGCCGCCGCCGCCGCCGCCGTAGCCGCCGCCACCCCTGCGAGAGCTGCCGCCACTGTAGCCGCCACTGCTGTAACCGCCGCCTCCCCCACCGCTGACGGTGGTCTGGCTGCTCTGCACAGCTGTGGGGAGAGGGCAGACCAAAGGAACAGGGTCAGAAGGATTGGCAGGGGGAGGGGACGGGGAGGGGGGTGGAGGGGTAGTGGGGGACCCAACAGCACCCGCCTGCACCCGCCCTCAGACACCCTCCTACATCGTTAATTGCTGGCATCATCTGACTTGCAAAAAGATACATCGGATGAAAGGGTTCCCGTTTTTCTTAAGTATTTCTCCTAGGACACAGTGATGTCCAGACCCGTTTTCATTATTGCTATACCCTAAAGAGTTCCAAGCTGCTACGGGCGATTGTATCAGAAAAAGTAAAATGAGTAAGAACTAAAACTGTAACCTTTTGTTTCAGCGACTTCTCCTCCCCCCCCGCCCCCCCAACCCGGGCGCTGCAGTTTGTCTGCTCACTTCTGCGTTAAGCTGTGCAGAACCCGAAACGACAAGGCTCAGGGCCAGCGGCTGGTGTCAGCCGTCGTGGGCCCTGCCCCCACCCAGCCCCAACCACCCGGCTTGGGCTCTGCTACTCACAGATGCTCACGTGGCTCTGCAGCTCCCCTGACATCCTGGAAAACCAAAGCGCACATGTTAGCCAGACCCACGAAGCCCCACGGAAGGCAGGCCGCAGCCTGGAGGCATCAGGAGCCAAGACGCTCACGAGCAGGGACAGCTGTCCCCAAGTTTCGGGAAAGGTGGGTGCGCACGCCCAGGAGGTCCGGGAGTGCGGGGCTACAGAGGGGGTTTAAGCGGTGTTTTGGAGGCTTTTCGCATTGGCCGCAATGGCTTGGGTTGGGGAGAGAAACATTGTGGTTGGATGCAGGGGATGATGACAATGACCCTGGACTCATACATCCTCTGCTTCTGACTTGAATGTTTCTGCTGTGGCCCTAAGGGATGGGCTACCAATCTTCCCGGAGAAGCCGGGTCTTCCTCTCACTGCTCCAGGGGTGCGGCCGCATTTTGCCCCAAAGTATGGCCCACCTGCTCTCCTCGCCCTCCAGCAGCTTGCGGTAGGTGGCGATCTCCACGTCCAAGGACAGCTTGGCCCCCAGCAGCGCCTGGTAGTCTCGCAGCAGCCGGGCCAGCTCCTCTTTGGCCTGTTGCAAGGCCTCCTCCATGCCCTGCAGCTTCTGCTGCGCGTCCTGCAGGGCCTGCTCTCCTCTCTCCTCTGCATCCGAAATGGCCGCGTGCATCTGCTCAATCTGCTCAGGAAACCATCACCACAGAGAAGGACCAAGTTGGGGGTGAAGTTTCAGGAGCCCCATCTGGCAGCCTTGTGGGAGGTGGCTGGTCTGCTCAGCCCCGCCCCCCACCTCCCCCATATCCGAGCATCCTTCTCACCTGCTTCTTAATGTTGCTGATCTCTGCTTGCAGCCTCTGGATGGTGCGGTTCAGCTCAACAATCTCCATCTTGCTGCTCTTCAGCTCATCTCCGTGTCTTCCTGCCGAGATCTGGAGCTCCTGGTACTGAGGGTCAGAGGCAGCATCATGGTCAGCCTGCTGCTCACCCGGAGGCCCTCCAAGAGGAGTGAGTCTGCCTTCCCAGACCCTACCCAAAGCTACTGTCCCTGGGATAGTTCCCGAGTATGCCCCACCCCCGCCACTAGGGCCCCATACCCCCCATACACACTCTCCTGTACCATAGCTCCCTCATCTGAGCTATGACATCTCTCTCTCTCTCTCTCTCTCACACACACACACACACACACACACACACAATCTTGTTCAAGCCACCCTCCTTCTCACCAGTCTCTGGGCCAGACCCATACCCCGCACAGATAAACCTGCTCTTGGATGCCCTTTTCCACCTTGTCTTCCCTCATCTAAGCCTTACCACTGGCCCTTCCCCACATTGAGACCCCTTTACTTTTACTACCACACCATACTCCTTCCTACCCTTTTCCAGGACGATTTCCCTAACAGCCAGGACTCATTTCCTCAGAGGCCCTGAGCATGTTCCTTGTTTATTCCCATTCGCCTCCCTGTCTGATTTCTGTGTCTTTGTGGCCCCATCAATAGGAACCCATAGACAGGGCCCCGGAGGAAGCAAGGGGGAGGTTGGCTCAAGGGAATCTCTGAATTCCGATGCCGTCCCTGTTGACCATCTCCCTCCCCAACCTGGTGCCGAAATCCATGGCTCTCAGAACACTTGTCTGCAGGACAGAGGCTAGCCAGGGTTGGAATTGAGAAGGCAGATCTCAAGTGCCAGGAGTTTAGAATGTAGCGAGTGGCCTTTGACACTTAACTACAATCTTCACACTCCAAAAAGGGCTGAGTCAATTTACATTAAAGAAGTGATCAAAGATGTGCCCGAAGACTTAGCCACAAAGATGTTTATTTGATGAGAGTATATTCTTATTGCAGAATACCATGCTGTTATTAAAAATGATGTAGAATGTTTAACATCACAGAACAGAATTCATAAATAATAAGTGAAAGAGAAAAGTACAAAACTATAGTTTCAAAGATATCATTTTGGGGGCGCCTGAGTGGCTCAGTTGGTTAAGTGTCCAACTCTTGATTTTGGCTCAGGTCATGATCTCACAGTCATGAGATTGAGTCTTACATCGGGCTCCGTGCTGAGCCTGGGAGCCTACTTAAGATTCTCTCTCCTTTGCTCTCAAAAAAAAAAAAAAAAGGGTGTGTGGGTGGCTCAGCAGATTAAATGTCCACCTTCAGCTCAGGTCATGATCTCATGGTTCGTGGTTTGAGCCTCACATTGGCCTTACTGCTATCAGCATGGAGCCCATTTCAGATGCCCTGTCCCCCTCTCTCTCTGCCTCTCCTCTGCTCTCTCTCTCTCTCTCAAATAAATAAAAATTTTTAAGATATCATTATGAAAAAAATAATAAAAACATTATAGTGGTTTATAGCATGGGTTTGTAGACAGGACACCTATATTTACACCCTGCCTTTGCTGCTTACCAGCTGTCAGACCCTAGGGAAAGTAGGCTATCTCAGACTCTGTTATCTTCAAAATAGGGATAATCAAATCCTTACCTCACAGGGTTGTTATAAGGAGTAGAAAAAAATTTCATATATATGTATAAAATGTATATAGATACATATACATACTCATTTATTACCTCTGAAGTAAGAGAAAGATGATACAAGTTCGGGGGGTGGGGTATGTTTGGTTTGAGGTACCAAGTCTGGGGGGAGGGGAGCAGCATGGTCACCTTGGTCTGGTACAGCGCCTCGGCCTCGTCCTTGCTCTTCTGTGCGATCAGCTCATACTGGGTCCGCACTGCATCAATGATGCTGTCCAGATCCAGGGAGCGGTTATTGTCCATAGACAAGATGACATTGGTATCGCTGATGTGTGTCTGCATCTGGGACAGCTCCTGCGAGGCATGGACCACAGGCTGAGTCTTTCCACTCTCCTCCCAGAACCTCAGTTTCCCTCTACTTTCCCCTCAAGGCTCTCTGGGGACTCCAGAAGCTTGGGCCAGATGGGAATCTTGGGGAAAGTTCTGTGAATGGTTGTTACGCACTGAGAGGTGCCTTAACTAAAGGTAAAGGCCCCCAACCTAGCCCCTGGGGAAAAGAAAGGAGCCTGAACTCCGAGCCCAGGTAGGTACCTGCCCATCATCCCTCTCCTGTGCCCTCTCTCCCCACCTAACTTGGCTTGGCTGCCATCTTGGATTGGGCCCTCTGACGAGCAGACTTGCTCCCTGAAAACTACATGAGCTCTCAGAGGCAGTAGAAAAGGCTCTACTTGTGTACCCACTCACTCAGTTTGGAGCCTGGACTCTACCACAGACAAGCTGAATCACTGAGCTAAAGACTGAGTCTCTCAGTGTCTCAGCTCTCTCATCTGCTGAATGGAGAGACCCAAGACAGGGCAGGCGCCCACAACTTGGACGTGAGTGACAGTAGGGCCAGAGGTGGTAGGAGCATATTATCCCTCACCCCTGCGGGCTTCATGTTCATTCCTTTTAGGATCCACACTGTCCTCTCCTACAGAATTCCCCAGTAGCCGTGTTGGCTACCCAGCACTGATGATTTGTGGTCAGTTTTGCCCCTGTATGTCCCAGGTATTAACCTCATTTCCAGGTAGAATCAAGGGCTGCTCCATCTCCTGCCTTGGGACTCTCCCTGCCTCCCACCTCCAGCACCCCCACCCAGGAATCTGAGCACTGGGATTTGAGGGGCTGACTCCAGTCCCACAGAGTGGAGGTGACTGGGGAGAAGAATCCCTAAGTGGGTCATGGTGGGTTTCAGACCTTCCCCCTTAACAGCCCACACCCTTTGTGAGATATGAGGAAAGAGAAGGTTTCTTATGAGGACTGAACTCACCATATCAAATAAATATTTCAGGAAATTGACTTCCCCAAACAGAGCATCTGCCTTGGACTGCAGGTCCACCTTGCTCATGTAAGCAGCATCCACATCCTGAACGGCAAGCAAAGAGAGTCTGACTTTATTGCCCAGGTGTCGCCTGCCACCAGCTCACTGGGTGACCCAGACAAGTGGCAAAGCCTCCTTCAGTTTATTTCCTTGCCTGCAAATTTCCACACCTTGCTCCAGTGAAGAACTTGCAAAAGCCCTGGCTTTCCTGGCCAGAAGGCCAGCAGGAAATGTGCCACCAAGCCCCTCATCCTAGTCAGTCGCACACAGCACCCCAGCACCACCCCCCCAGATCCCAAGGCCACACATAACTGATGTTCAAAAGGAGTCAGTTGATTGAACCTCACATTCATGACTATGGAGAGATAAGCACCCAAGGAGACCTCAAGAATCCTATCAACATCACTTGCAGATTTACCCTTCAGGGGAAGGGCCTGACATTCAGGCCATGCCCTCAGCAAGCTGCCTGCACCGGTCACCCTGTGCACCCCTTGGTCACACAGCATCCTACAAGATTTCCTCACTCTGTTCAGCCCCCTGAGCCCACAGCCCCCCTTGGATCACTCTCATCCCTCACCTTCTTCAGGACGACAAAGTCATTCTCAGTGCTGGCCCTCCGGTTGATTTCTTCCTCATATCTGTGGGGGGAGGTAAGAACCACAGAAATGCTGCAGAGGCTGACCTTGGCTCCTTGAGATTTCTCCTCACAGCAGGAGGCTTGGAATTTCCCAGACTTTTACCATCCTGGACTTGGGCTACACCCTGCCAGAGCCTGCCACTCTCACTAACAAGCAGCTGAAGCCAGCTCCTGGCCTTCCAGGTCAACGGAAGGGACAACGACCCAACGTGGAAAGTGCAGAGCCACACAGAACACTCCCAAAGGGTCCGTTTTTCTTTTGATGTTTTACTTTTATAAATGTGTCACACTCACTCATTTTTTTTTTTACAGTTGATAACATAAATACGTTTTCTAAATTATTTTAAAGAGAAAATATGTCACCTACAATTTCGCCCCCAACACCTTCAGGCTGAGTTTTATCTTTCCCTTTTTGAGTCACATACTCTTGACTCTCTGACTAGCGTCTCAGGATGATGTCAAGAGTAACACCCTGCACCCCGAGCGTGGGGAGGGTGAGGCTGCTCTGTTGTCTGCACGGTGCAGGAGCCACTGATGTGGAATCAGACAAGTCCCCACCATTATGATGAATGATAGTTAGGACTGATATGTGCAGACATAATCTAGGAACTTGTTAAGCATAATGTCATCTACACAAGTGGTTCTCAAAGTGTGGTCCCCAGTCCACCAACACCAGCATCATGTGGAAGCACGCTAGGAATGCAAATGCCCCACCTCACTCCAGCCTACTCAGCCAGCCTGCTACACTGGAATCTGAGAGCCCAGATCCACCGGTCATGGCAACCGAACAGGAAGGGGGCTTACCATCCCCACTTTATGAAGGTGAACACTAAAAACTTAGAAAGAAAAACTTGTAAGCAGCTAGAAAGTGGCAAAGTCCACTGGAAACTGGCTCATCTGGGTCTAGCACCATGAGGATAGTCTATTCTTCATCGCCTAACACAGTTGAGAGCTGCCTGGCAGGACCATCCCCCCAGAGTTGCCATAGGCAAGATGGTCCCTTCTATACCTGAGGACCCCAGTCCGCACCTCGCACATGAACGCTAATGTTAAGAACATCTTGCCCCTGCATCAGTTCCCTGCCATCCTGCCATCCTTTTCCCTGGCCCCCTCGCCCTGCCTGGGGTCTCACTTGTTCTTGTAGTCCTCCACGACATCCTGCATACTCCTGATTTCCGTGTTCTGGCGCATCTGCTCCGCATTGAGAAAATCCACCTGCCTCTGCAGCTCACCGATGTACCTCTCCAAGATGGGCTCCAGGTTATTGGTCCGGGTAGAGGTGTTCACCTGTTGCAGCAGCTCCCATTTTGTTTGTAGCACCTGATTCTGTTGCTCCAGGAATCGCACCTAAGAGCAAGAGATGTCCAAGTTCACACCAGGCTGCGGGTCCAAGAAGCACCCCCACGGGTAGGAAAATGGGCAACCGCACAGCCTATCCAGACCTCGGAGAATCAAGATGGCCCATCTAGAGAAAGGCAGGGAGCTCACACAAGTTGCCTCAGCTGGAAACACCCCAGTGGGAAATGCCAGCTGCCTGGCCTAATTTACTCTATCGCAGCTCTGCGGGGAGGTGGAGAAATCAGTCAGACATGGGGTCTCAGCCCTGTGCTCAGTATTGTGGGGACTGAAAGGAAACAATCTCATGGGCCCACGAGGAATCTCCACATCAAACAATGAAGGCAGGTCAGCTGTAACACCCTCTTCCCCTACGCACATGATACCTTGGGAGCACACCAGCAAAAGAAACTGTGGTTCCTGGCAGGCCACCCAAACTGTAGAGGCAGAGACCAGCTTCAGGGAGTGCCAGGCAATTTTAATGGGATTTAATCACTTGAAAAATCACTGAAAGCCATTGCGATTTTCCTCCCTGCAAACACTCTTGGGCTGTGTCCCATCAGCACAGATGAAACTTAGCATCGTGCTGAGCTGAACTTACTAGAAAAAGTGTACCCCTCTCAGCCTGTCATGCCCCTCTCCTTCCTGCTCGTGACACTCTAGCCACAGGGACCTCTCACTGCCTCCAGCAACCCAGATCTCCCCAACTCTTTGCCTGGCTAACTCCCATGTACCCTTCTAAACTCAATGAAGGTGGCATCTCCCTGGGGTCTTGCCTTCGTAGCCTTCCCTTCCTTCCCCTTAGCATCATTGTGATTGCCATCACCTGGTGCTGTTTGAGCACATCCCTCCCCTGCTGGGGGGAGCCTCAGGAAGGCAGGACCATGTCTGCTTCATTATCCTGTGGACACAAGGTGCTCAGATCCACAGGGTCTGTGCTCAACACAGGGAAGACAGCTCATAGGTGTCATGGACTAATGAAATGCTAAGGGCTTTGGAATTGCCTCTGAGTGTAGACAGCCATCTCTCTGAACAGAATGGAAACTCCTAGAAGTCAGGGATTTTGTCTATTTTGTTTACAATTGAATCTCCAACACCCAGAAGAGTCCCTGGCATATGATAAGTACTCAAAACAAATACGTGTTGAAACAAACTGAGTCAGCCATTTAGGTGTCAGTTTGGACCCTCTGAGAGTAGAAATGGAGAGAAAGGCTGTTGTAGTACCAATAACAAAAAAAGGGAACTCAGGAGGGAAAGGAGGGAGGTCCATCTCTTCCCACGGGAATACTGGCCTGGCTTTGTTCATCTGAGCTTGAATTCTCTACCCCAGGGTGGTGACTGGCCTTGAGAGTCTACACTCAGAGGCACGTGAACTCTATAATGTGTCAAATGGCCTGAGGCACAATGGAGAAAAGTAACACAGGAATGTTGCACAGATATGCTAGTGTAGAGGGGCTACTTCAATAAGAGATCAGGGGCACCTGGGTGGCTCAGTTGGTTGGGTGTCTGACTCTTGATTTTGGCTCAGATCATGGTCTTATAATTGTCATGAGATCAAGCCCCGCACTGAATGTGGGCCTGCTCAAGATTCTCTCTCTCTCTCTCTCTCTCTCTGACCCTCCCCCACTGGCACTGGTGCTCTCTCTCTCTCCCTCTCTCTCTCAAAATAAATAAGTTAACATTTTTTTAAAAGGTGGGGGAAATCAGGGAAGGCCTCACTAAGATAGTGGCATCCGAGAAAAGACCCAACAGAAATGAAGGAGGAAGCCAGACCACTCTCAGGAAGCAGGAGTTCAAAGCAGAAGGAATGGCGAGAACAAAGGCCCCAGGCAGGCTTGTGGTGCTGGAGGATGCAAGAATGGAATAGTAAGCAAGAGAAAAACAGGAAAGGAGGCAGGGAGGGAGTGTAGGGTCACTGCAGACATGAGTCTGTACCCTGGGGAGCTAAGCTCCAGCCCTCTTTCTGTTCACTATCACTTGCAGCTTGACTGCTGTTCCACCCAGTGGTGGCAATGTTGCCTAATTCTCACAAATGCAAGCCAGGGGTTAGCAGCAGCTGTGGGTTGGAGGGCCAGGCCACAAAGGGCCCTATAGGATCTTGGCTTTTATTCCAAATGAGACAAACATCCAGTGGAGGATTCAGAGAAGTGATGTGATGGGTTGTTGGGTTTTTTAATGTTTATTCTTTTTTGAGAGAGAGAGCGAGAGAGAGAGAGCAGAGGAGGGGCAGAGAGAGAGCGAGACAGAGGATCTGAAGTGGGCTCCCACAAACCATGAGATCAGGACCTGAGCTGAAGTCAGATGCTTAACCATCTGAGCCACGCAGGTGCCCACCCCATGATGTGATGTTTTAAAGGATGGCTCTCCTGTGGTTCTGAGAATGGGCCAAATGGGATTAAGGGTGAGAGCAGAAAAGACCAGATCAGAAACTAGAGTCAGAATCCACTGCAGTAGAATCTTTCTCCCTTCCAGCCACGCCAGAGCCCTCCTGGATGAGGGTTCTTTTCCTCACGGTCATGACAAGCCATCCTCTTAAGAAGGACAGGTTGCCACAGTCTCCTACAACTTGGCCTCTGCCCACAGCCCCATGCCATAAGATGAAGCAAATGTCATCTTAATGGCAGGAACCCCAATTAAATGAGTCCTAGGGTATCAGTTTCCAGTAGCCCGTGGCCATTTCACTCACCTCCAGCCCTCTCTATCCCTCCTCCTCCTTTGTCCTAGTCTTGACCTCCAGTGTTGCCTCCTTCACCTGTCACCTCCTTGCTCCAGCCAAGTGCTCCCAGTCCCTTCCCATGCCTGAGGTGTAGTGATATGCAGCCAAATTTCCCATCCAGGGTGACCAGAAGTAGCCAGAGGCACTTTGCTCTGTTGAACCCCTGTTTGGCCATCTTTGGGCCTCACCTCTCTTACCCTTCCTGCCCCAGCTCACACACTCTGTCCTGTCCCCAGCATTTGCCCAGATATCAGAGGCTGGGTATACAGCACTATGGTAGACTTTGGTCATGATTATTCTACAGTCAGACCACAGGTCAGGCTCTGGCCTCAACGCTGAACTCCTCTGGGACTAAGAGAAAGTCACTGAGCATCCAGGGAACTTTGTGCCCTGGGGTTCTTCCCCCTACATCCCCAGGAGCAAAGAACTTTCTGGGGAAGCCTCCAGTGGCTGCCATGCCTCTACCTGTGGACAAAAGGAAATGCTGGAGGAAGGTCTTCACCATAGGCCTTCTACCAGCCTCTGATCGCTGCTTTGGGTCTGGACCAGCGCTACTCTGAGGTTTAATTAGGGAGCTAGGGAGAGGAGTTCAGTGGCTCCATCTGGCTCATTCTTGGCCTTAGATGAGCTAAAACAAGGAACTCTGAGAGAATCCTACTTAGTATGCTATTCACCTTAACCCCCAGCGATACCCCTCCCCAGGGCATTCACTTAGTCTGTGCCATGGCTCCTTGAGGACAGGACCTGTGTTCTAGTCACTCTGTAGCACCTGGCACTGTATCTGACACATAGTAGAGGTTTAGTAAATGTTTGTGGGATGAATGGATGGATTGGTGAGTGGGTGGACAGATGGATGGACGGATGGATGGGCAGGTGGATGGAAAGAGAATAGTGATGAATGACAATGAAGTCACTACACTATGTATTTTGTCTGGGTATTTTCACACTTCTTATCTGCTTCCCTGCCAAAAGGAAAAAATAAAAATAAATTGCCTCAGTAAGTCAAATTGAGGACTAATGAGGTAAATGCTTTCCTTTCTTAAGGTGCCAGAACATATGCTTCTGGAAGTGATTGTCACCACCGAACCGAGGCAGCACAAGGTGGTAAGAGGTGAAAGGGCACAAGGCCCTTTCCGTAATTTGATCAGGGGCCAGAGACCCACCTACCCCTGAGGCACTCACCTTGTCGATGAAGGAGGCAAACTTGTTATTGAGGACCATGATCTGCTCCCGCTCCCGGGTCTTGACTTTCTGAATTTCAGGGTCCACCTCCAAGTGAAGCGGCTGCAGGAGGCTCTGGTTAATAGTCACCTCTTGGATGCCCCCCGGGGGGCAGGAAGGACCAAAGCCCCCAAGCCCAAAATTGCTACCTCCAAAACCACCTCCCCCATAGCCACCACCTCCAAAGCCACCACCCCCAAAGCTTCTGCCCCCTCCAAATCCCCCTCTCCCTCCCCCACCCTGGCAGAAACCACTGGCACTTCTCCCCACTAAGCTAATGGAGATGCTCTTACTGCCTCCCAGATTGTAGAGGCTCCTAGAACCAAACCCCCTGGCTTGGTTCCCATACCCACAACCACCACCACCACCACCACCAC
Organism: Hyaena hyaena; assembly: GCF_003009895.1. Classification (NCBI taxonomy): domain Eukaryota; kingdom Metazoa; phylum Chordata; class Mammalia; order Carnivora; family Hyaenidae; genus Hyaena; species Hyaena hyaena. The sequence goes on along the minus strand of NW_024081141.1, from coordinate 1,250,329 downwards.
CACCACCACCACCACACCTGCCTCGGGCCTGACACACAGACCCCACAGCCCGACTCCCACCACGAGAGACTGTGGAAGAGCCAATGCTGTAAAACCGCCTGCTCCTGGAGCTAAATGCTGACCGAGAGCTAAATTGGCGGCTCATGGTTACTAGAGCATCAAGAGAAGCAGCCAAAAGAGAAGGCCCAGCTGGAAGGAGACAGAGACCCAGGAGGGAAGGAGCTATGACCTCCTTTGACAAGCCGTCTGGCTCAGTCCCTTTATATACATGGCTGGGCTGGGCACCTTCCGAATCCTGGGAGGGGAATATTTATGTTTAGTTGGTCTGCCAGCAACATCTGTTTAAAACCTCACACCTACGAGTTGCAGAAATCGTTCTGGAGATAAACTTCCCCGACTTGATCATTTATCATTCATCTTTTACCATTCAGAGATCAGAGTGCAAATAATCTCTTAGGATGAGTTGCCGGAAACTCCTATATGGTTTCCCCCAAATCAGTAGCTGATATCTTCCTAAGAAACTCCCACCATTGAGTTGATTGTCTTGGGGTGTGACCAGGAGATCTGGGGCAAAGCAAGGGGCTGTCTAACTGCCTTGCGACCACAGCAGGGACAAGGGTGGAGACATCTGCTCCCATAGCATTACCCTGGTTGGATGAAAGTGTTGTTCTAACCTCCCTTCACCCTGCTTCTGCTCCCCACTCTTGTCACCACCGTGCACGCCCTAAATTTTAATCACATGAAAACACAGTACTGTGGTCATTGAGTGTAAGTGAAAGCCAGGGCACTCTGCCCAAGGCTGTTCACATTTTGCTGGGTACATCGTGCACTGCTCTATGCGTCTCAAGCTCCTCCACCACAAAGCAGATGAGGTCCTGTAGTGCTCAAGGTATGTGGTTGCAGATGTTCTCAGAACCTACCAGGACCTAACATGGTCTTCTAGACCAAAAGGCAAACCATCCTGAAATCTCTCTTTTTTTAATTTCCAATGTATTGTAGACCAATGCTTTTGTAAAATAAAATAAAAATACATTTCCCCTAAAAGGAGATTTTTTGGACCCCCGGATGGCTCAGTCAATTGCGTGTCTGACTCTTGATTTCAACTCAGGTCATGATCTCACAGCTGTGAGATCGAGCCCTGTGTCAGGCTCTGCACTGACTATGAGGAACTGCTTGGGATTCTCTGTCTCCCTCTCTCTCTATGCCCCTCTTCTGCATGCTCTCTCTCTCAAAATAAATAAACAAACACATAAATATTTTTTAAAAAGGAGAATTTCTGAAGATATACAAAATACAAGCCCCCAATTTTTTTTGAGAGAAGGACTGTGCGTGCGTGTGTGTGTGTGTGTGTGTGTGTGTGTGTGTCCATGCAAGCAGGGGAGGGGCAGAAGGAGAGGGAGAGAGAGGATCCCAAGCAAGCTCCTCACCCAGCACAGAGCCCATCAAGGGGCTTGTTTCCACAACCACAAGATCATGACCAGAGCAGATCAAGAGCCAGTCACCCAACCGACTGAGCCCGGTGTGTGGGGTTTTTAAAAAAAAAATTGTTTTAATGTTCATTTATTTTTGAGAGAGACAGAGACAGAGTGCAAGCAGGGGAGGGACAGAGAGAGGGAGACACAGAATCCAAAACAGGTCCCAGGCTCTGAGCTGTTAGCACAGGGCCTGACGCAGGGCTCAAACTCACGGACCGTGAGATCATGACCTGAGCCAAAGTCGGACGCTTAACCAACTGTGAGCCACCCAGGCACCCCTAAAATTGTTCTATTGTTAAAAAGAAAAAAAATTTATGTTCTTACGAGGTTATTCTCAAATTCTGTATTTATCTCTTCTCAAACCAGTAACAAAGTGCCCATGGCCCAACATGGGTGTATGGCCCCATATTCTGGAAAGCACTGCCAGAGGCACAGAGTGCAGCCCATACAATGAGCATCAGCGTCAGCCGACAAAAATGTGTGCTTGTCCTCTGGACTCAGATGGTGGCTTTCATCCAAAACTTTCATAATAATAATAATAATAATAATATGGGGGGAATAACTTTAAATGTCCAGACCCAGTAAACCAGCTAACTGGTAGCTTATCATCATGGAGAAGGTGTAGCAGATTGTTGGAAAAGCGTATGATACAACGTTAAATGAAGAAAGCTAATACACAAGCCTGTCTGTGCTATGAACACACAGAAATTAAGAATGCACAGAAAGCAGGCTTAAAATGCAACAAAAAAGTGAATCAATTTATTAAGGATTGTAGGAGGATTTTTCCCCTCATATTTCAAATGTCCTTTTCCTTTGTATTTATGCAAAAAGTAAACATTTTTGCCAAAGTTTGGGCTAAGGGGCACCTGGGTGGCTCAGTCCATTAATGTCCGACTTCAGCTCAGGTCATGATCTCGAGGTTCATGAGTTCAAGCCCCACGTCAGGCTCTGTGCTGACAGCTCGGAGTCTGGAGCCTGCTTTGAATTCTGTGTCTCCCTCTCTCTCTGCCCCTCCCCTGCTGGCACTCTGACTCTCTCTGTCTCTCAAAAATAAATAAACATTTAAAAAAAAATTTTTTTAAGTGGGACCTGAGATCACGGCTGCCAACAGCTACAGAGGTGGGAAAGGCGGGTGGTGGGAAAAAGCAAGAGAGGTATTTGGCAGCAGCAGTGAGGGGAAGACATCCTAGGCTGGGAGGGGCTCTGTGGGCAGCTTCAGGCCTCCACACCTTCTTTGCTCAGCAACTGTTTAGTGGATTGTCTCCAGGAGACACTGTGGGATAGACGAGAGAGTGAGCCTGAAATTTACAGTCACAAAAACTGGTTTCTGCTCCCGGCCCTGCTTCTACTAGCCTGTGATCTTAGGCAAGTCCCTTATTCCAGAGCCTAAGATACTTAAAGGAATCAGAGTAGCTATTTCTCTCTCTTTTTTTAATAGTTTATTGTCAAGTTGGTTTCCATATAACACCCAGTGCTCATCCCCACAAGTGCCCCCCTCCATGCCCATCATCCCTCTTCCCCTCCCTCCCACCCCCATCAGTCCTCAGTTTGTCTCAGCATTCAAGAGTCTCTCATGGTTTGCTTCCCTCCCTCTCCCCAACTATTTTTCCCCTTCTTCTCCCCCATGGTCCTCCGTTAAGTTCCCCCTAATCCTCCTATATGTGCAAACCTATGGTATTTGTCCTTCTCTGCCTGACTTAGTTCACTCAGCATAACACCCTCAAGGTCCATCCATGTTGCTACACATGGCCAGACTTCATTGTTTCTTATTGTCGTGTAGTATTCCATTGTAGAGATAAACCACATCTTCTCGATCCATTCGTCCGTTGATGGACACTTAGGCTCTTTCCATGTTTTGGCTATTGTTGAAAGTGCTGCTATGAACATTGGGGTACATGTGCCCCTATGCATATGCATCAGCACTCCTATATCCCTTGGGTAAATTCCCAGCAGGACTATTGCTGGGTCATAGGGGAGTTCTGTTGTTAATTTTTTGAGGAACCTCCATACTGTTTTCCAGAGGAGCTGCACCCGTTTACATTCCCACCAACAGTGTAGGAGGGTGCCCATTTCTCCACATCCTTGCCAGCATCTGGAATCCTCTGCTTTGTTCATTTTAGCCCAGAGTAGCTATTTCTCAAGGAAACTTCTCCAATGCTATAAGGCATTGAAAAAAAGCATAGAACACTATAATACACTAAACAAGCATGGATACAGTTACTCTCAGATCCTGGCCAGATGACTTTGCCTGCACTTGCAGTTCATAAACCAGGATAGTCCCAGGTCAGCCAGGACAGTTACATAGTTCTGGCATCTCATAACTAGGTCTGCACAGCCCTAGTCCCGACCCCGACCCCCCTCGGGGAGCTGTGGGTAGAGGAGGGGAGCCAAGGCTCGGCCCCCTGGCATGGGAGATGTGGAGAGAAACCCAGCAGAGCCAGAGGAAGGAAAGGAAGTGGAGCTAGGGGCTGGAATGGGTCAGTGTGAGAGAGGTACCTGAAGGTAAGAATTCTGCGTCAGGGAGAGGCAGAGAAAACAGAGGGTATGTGGAGAAGGGATGGTAAGTCCCAGACAGGAAGCAGCAGTGGTGTGGGAAAAGATCCTCGGGTTCAGCTTTGAATCCTGGCTCCGCCCTTCCCGCCCCCATGGCTTGGACAAGCACTTGAGCCTCACTTTCCTGGTCTGTAAAATAAAGATAATAATACCAGATTCACGAGGTGATTATAAGGAGATCAAACATGGAAGACTGTACTGGAAATTCCAAAGAGTCATACAGGGATAGGGGGGTTCCCTCACATAGCCTCCCCTGAAGACCCCAGAGCATGTAAGCCCACCTCTCTCTCACCTGCTACAGTGCTCTCCGGTGACACTCACTTTCAAGCCCTGTCGTGAAGAATGCACGTAGTTAACTCCTTCACCTGTGTACAACTAAATAAATAGGAAGCTCACCCAGGTTTATAGTTACCCTCAGGCTGAATATGGAGAAGTATGAAACTATAATAAAATAAAAGAGGAAGTCCCAGGCAGAATTTAGAAGGTGTCTTTGTCTCTGGCTGTGACCAGCTACCAGCATCCAATGCCAACACTCTGTCTCCTATCAGCTGGATGGCCCCTGTCACACCTGTGAAGTCCTGGGGGCAAGAGACCCAGCAAATACTACTACCTGAGCCTTTGATATAGGGTGATGGCTATTCTCTACTCCCTCAATATAAAAGAAACTTGCCTTAAGGTGAAGCATGAGAGCGTTTTACTAGTCCTGAAGGAGATACTTGACTTCCGGTCAATATTAGAATGAAATTATAATAAAATAAAAGAGGAAGGTTTCTGGGACAAATCGCTATCCCTAAAGGGGACCCCTCAACCAGTCAGTTGGTCAACAAAGAACAGTGCTTTCTACATTTGCTGCTCGTTGAGATCCCCTGGAGGACTTCCACAGCCACTGGTGACTGTGCCTCCCCGTACTCCCCCCGGCCCCCAGACTGGGATTTCACCGATCTGGAGTGTTGTTGTCTGGGTTCTGGAATTTTGTAAAGGTCCCAGAGGGCTTTAATGGGCAGAAAGGTTCGGGAATCACGGGCCCGGAGGAAGCAGAAGACCCAATGAAATCTTGAATCTTGAGATTCGTTCAGGCCAAAGACAAAAGAATACATAATGTTCGTTAACCTCTTAGGGAGTGCTTTCTGTGGGCTGTGCATGGGGCCAGGACTGAAACATGGAGAGTCTCGATCTCAAAGCAACATTATAAGGAAGCCATTCTTTTAAACTGTTTTTTAAATTTTTTAATTTATTTGGAGAGATTGAAAAAGAGCAAGTGGGAGGGGGGCAGGGAGAGAGGGAAAGAAAGGATCCCAAGAAGGCTCCTCGCTGTCAGCACAGAGACCAGTGTGGGGCTCGGTCCCATGAACCATGAGATCATGACCCAAGCTGAGATCAAGCACCAGATTCCTAACCAACTGAGCCACCCAGGCGCCTCTATAAGGAAGCCATTCTTATAATTACGCTCATTTTATAGGTGGGGAAAAGGAGACTGAGAGAGATCAATAACTTGCTCAAAAACACACAGATGACATGGGGCGCATGGGTGGTTCAGTCAGCTAGGCGTCTGACTTCAGCTCAGGTCATGATCTCACAGTTTATGGGTTCAAGCCCTGCATCAGGCTCTGTGCTGACAGCTCAGTGCCTGGAGCCTGCTTCAGATTCTGTGTTTCCCTCTCTTTCTTCCCCTCCCCTGTTCACATTCTGTCTCTTTCTCTCTCAAAAATAAAGAAACGTTTAAAAATTAAAACACACACACACACAGATGACAGTGATGGTATGGAGATCTGAACCCAAGCACTCCCGCTCCAGAACCCACGTGTACTGCAGAAGATGGGGGGGGGGGGTTCCTCTGGAGTTAGAGGTATCCCCTTCCTCCCCACCACACTCCGCCCATCTGCCAGTGGCGCTCTCCTTAAAGGGAAGGGGCAATTCAGTAGAGGGCTCCGGCTTGCCCTGCTTGTCTCCCAAGTACTGAAACCCAGGGCTGCCAAGAGGGTGAGGCCCAAGGCACTTATCAGCCACCAGATCGCAGTCTCAGGCAGCAGCGGGAGGCAGGGTTTGAGAGGAGTTGCTAGTGTGACAGGCAGGGGCAGCTCCCACAAATCTCCCCATCTCAGTCTGCATCTCCCAGGTCTGGAGGTGGGCATCGCCAGGCGGTACAGAAGTGTGGCAGGGGTGTGGGGACAGAGAAAGGGAGGGAGGGAGAATTTCGGTCACCAGCCCCCACCCAGAATGGAGGGGACAGCGACGGCCCTGGTGTAGGTATGGAAGCCTTTAGTCTCCTTCGGACGGGAGCTTCTGGACCCCTGGGCAGCAGAGGAAGGCAATGAGGTGACAGAGATCAGGCAGAGCAGTGTCCTGGGCCTGAATCAAAGTTCCTGGCCTGGGCTTCCCACACTCTCAGACCGCTGTTCTCCACCAGCCCAGAGCCTTCATATTTCACAAGAAAGAAATAGCTACAAAGAGAGGAAGGACTCAGTCCAGGTCACAAGGAAGATTGGCGATGCTAGAGCTTGGGCACCCTCCCCCCCAACCCAGAAAGAACCAGAGCCTATGAAGAATTCCCACAGCCCCTGTGTTCTTGCAGCCTAGGGGAGATGGGTACCAGGGAGCCCCACCTCCAATCTCTCACAGGCTCTGCCTGCAGGGGTGAGAAAGTGGTGCTGGGCACAGAGGCACACCCCTCAGAAAACTTTCTCCTGATTTCTGAGTCGTGGTGGGTGTTTGCAGCAAGAACTAAGCCTTCAAGCTTCTCCTCAGGCCCCAAACCGGCCAAAACCCCCCACCTCTGATATCCTTTGGACCAGAATCCCAGGGCCTACCTGGAAACTAAGGATGGGGCAGTGTCTCGCTTTCCCGTAAAACTCAACAGGTGATCTGGGGCCGCAAGCCCTCACAAGGTCTCAGAGCAGCCCTGCACATTCTCATGGCCAAGGTCCAGAGATAATATTGTTCCAGGCGTATTAAACTCTTCCATCTAACATGCTGGAAGCCATGACTATTTATACAGCCATTTATAAAGCTGCCAACTCTCTCTGGTGTCTGAGGCAAAGGGAGCAGCTGCACAGGTGTGGGCCCGAAGGAAAACAAGGTCATGGGTTAGACCGGGATTGAATTCCAAGAGAAACTGCAAGGCCCTGACAGGGGACTGGGGTTGTCTGGCAGAGGGTACTTCCATACACCGGGCCAAGGAGAAAAGTGGGATCGACTCAAGGTTACAAGGCTAGTACGCGGTAGGCTGGGGACCAGCATCACAAATCCATGGGGCACGGGGGACCTATAAGAACCTCCCAGATCATATCTCCCCTTACCCACGGTGGGAGAGACACAAAGCATAAAGAATTAACAATTTCTTACCATTCCTTATTTTAAAGAATAGGTGGGCCCCTGACATGTTGTCCATTAATAGTAATGATCGTTTACTGGACTCTCACAATGTGCCACGAGTTAAACAGATGACATCATTCAACCTGAACAACTCATTTTATTGATGAGATTTAGCGGCAGAGGGGAGGGGGAGCACCAAGCAGCTTGCCCATAGTTTGGCAGCTAGTTTGGCAGTGACCCCGACCACACCAGAGCAGCCTGCCTCCAAAACCTGTGTTGTTTCACTTTCTGCTTTATGGGGCAGGTCCGGGACAGCTTTGGAGTTAGGCTGCCGGAGTTTGAATCCTGGCTTCACCACTATATGGAAGTTTCTATTAACCCAACTGTCTTTTCCGTCCCGCTTCCCTTAACAATTCAGAATGTCATCGTGAGCAAGAAAACATGGCCCTGTGATATTTTGTAAATCATAAGAAAGGTTCAGAAAGCTTTTTTTAATTTAATCATCCTGCTTTAAGGAATACGGCAATTTCCTGGTAAGTTCGAAACAAGCCGTTAGGCTAAAGGCACTTCTCTCCACACTGCATTCACCGCCTGGGGTGGGCCACGGGGTATGGCCTACAGTGGGTTTGCTTTTGAGAGGTGAGGCTACAGTGTCTGTGGGGACCGGCTGCAATGGGACAGTCCCCAGACTTGCCTCTCTCCTGACTATTCTGGCTCTTCCAGGCAAACTTCTCACTCTAGAGCTAGAACATTCTCTTTCAAAGCTGCAGTTGTATGCTGTGTTTTTCTAGCACGGTAAGCATTTGGCTCTCTCGAGGATGTGTATTTACTTAGAGTTTCTGTGATCACTCTAAAGTGTGTCTTCTCTTTCTGTTTATCTGACATCCTTTGTCAGTCTTTTATGCTAATGAGGACCATGATTTACAAGGAAGGTATTCATGCACATACTCAAACCTTTGTTCATCTTTTGTTTTTGCTTCTCCCACCTCTATGTCCCCGGTTTGAGAGGGGTCTCCCTGGCCCTACACTGAACCCCAAGTACTCCTGGGTCCACCCAAGTACCCCTGGATCTTCCTCGATGGAGTGCTATGTCTGAGGTGCGGATGGGTGGAGACCTGTCATGAGGCCATTCTAAGTTCTTTGTTGGTTCTCATAACTTCATATCCGAAGGCTTCATCTCACATCATATCAAACATTCATTTTTGCTGTGAAACATTTGAGTTTTTATAATTGCCTTTTGAAAATATTTGTCTACCAGCAACTCATGCAATTACAATTAGCAGCAATTTATGGACAATCTCAGACATACTTGGAATTGCTGAAAAGCAAGCAAATCTAACCTACAACTTTTTTCAAATGTAACAAAATTTTATGAATTCAAAATCTTATCAAAGAAGTGGATCCGTGTCATCCATACGGTCTGATGGCTGAAAAGGCCCTGCCTCTGCTGCCTGGGAATACTCTAGGAAGTTCTAGAGGAAGACTCTGTGTGAAAGGGACCCATGGGTGGGCATGCAGATTAGAATCAGGGACCATGGAAGGGAGCATGGGTGGCTCAGTTGGTTAGGCCTCCAACTTCAGCTCAGGTCATGCATGATCTTTTTTTTATTTTAATTTTTTTTTTTTTTTTTTTTTGAGAGAGAGAGAGACATAGAGTGCAAGTGGAGGGGCAGAGAGAGAGGAAGATGCAGAATCTGAAGCAGGTTCCAGGCTCTGAGCTGTCAGCGCAGAGCCCCACATGGGGCTCGAACACAGAAACTGTGAGATCATGACCTGAGCTGAAGTCAGATGCTTAACTGACTGAGCCACCCAGGTGCCCTGCTCAGGTCATGATCTCATGGTTCACGAGTTCCAGCCTGGAGTCCGTCTCTGTGCTGACAGCTCAGACCCTGGAGCCTGCTTCAGATTCTATATCTCCCTCTCTCTCTTTCTCTCTCTCTCTCTCTCTCTCTCTCTCTGCCCCTCCCCAACTTGTGCTCTGTCTCTGTCTCTCTCAAAAATAAACATTAAGAAAAAAAAAAAGAACAAGGGACAATGGAATCCAGAATGAAAATTCAACCACCGTGTGCGAACCACAATGCAGTTTATTGAAGATACAGGACAGAGAGCTTTTTACTCGGGGCCATTTAAAAGGGACAAGTACCACTCACGGGAAATCAAAGCACGGATAGGTGTGTGGTGGCGGCAGCCTGGGGCTTTCCCGTAAGCCAGTGGGATGTGGGCTGGAAAGGGGGCACCTGAGAGGCAGAGGCCATGAAAAATCCTGGCTCCTGGGCCGTGCCCCTCAGCCTGGCTTTGGGGCATAGATGATTTTTCCACCCAATCATCCATGGCAGCAAATTTTGGGCTAACATGCTAGTCGTCTGGGAAGGTGGGGCTCCAGGTCACAAGTCAGAAGATGCGTCGGTAAAGGGTCCCACGGGGGTCTGCAACAGCACGCAGAACTGGGGTGTGCAGGCAGATGCGCGGGTGGGGGGTTGGGGGCTGGGACACCTGGGGAGCCCCCTTCAGAATTTGTGGTGGGACCGCTGGCTTTGGGAGGAGCTTTGCGAGAGGGGGGGACACGAGCCCCGGGAACTAGACAAGCCCCCGCGCACCACAGAGCCCCCTCCAGAGCCCAGGCCTCCGCGGGCCCCAGCTCCGCCTTCCAGGACGCCCCCTCCCTGGGCGCGGCCTCCCAGGGCGCTGCCGCTGCCGCCTCCGCTGTTGTGCACCATCTCTGCAAAGAGCATTTGGGGTCAGGGACCTTGTGGGGCGTCCCGACAGTCCCTGGGCCACCCCCTCGGCCCTCCGGTCTTCCCCGCTGTCCCGCCCACTGAGACTCCGCACAGGACCGTGAGGGCGGGCAGCCAGTCAAGAGAGGAAGGAGGGACTCAGAGCCGCTGGGTTACCCTGGCCACCACCCAAGAGCTCTTCCCAGCCTGCAGGTGGGGTGATCTCACAGCAGCGCTGGCCCACGATTAATCCCAATCGTCCAACCCCTTCCCAGAGAAAGCACTGGTACTCACCGATGCTAACGGAACTCTGGCACTCTCCAGACATCCTGTGGGAAAAGCAGACACCAGTGTTAGTGACTCGTGCAGCTCCTCCCTTTGCTAGATGCACCTTGCATAGGTCAACAGCAATTGACGTTGGCAATGAGAAATAGGATGGACTAAGGATGGGTAAGGTTGTACTTCAATTATTGCCCTTTCTACTAACAGCCCCCAGAGTAACGGTGGAGGGACATCACCTGGCCTACCCATCCTCTCTTTATTCAGTAAATATTATTTGAATCCATATGGACCAGGGTCCTGTATCCAAGGGCCAGGCTATAGGAAACAACTCTTCAGAACCCTACATTAAGGCAATAATAAAGAAATGGCCTAGAAATAATATTTATGCCTATGACTCCTCTTTGCAGACATGCATTTTACAGCAAAGACATGGGACAAGAAGGGTGGGGAGGTCTACCCAAGATAAGGTGCTAGTGGTGTCACTATTGTACAGGAAACACAGCTCTCGGGAGGTCTGGCAGCATTTTGCAGCCCTGTAAAGGAGGAGGAAAGCCACTGGGTGTCATGGCCTGTTGGGGAACCAGAGCGATTCCCACTAACCTGCACTCTTCACCCTCCAAGAGGGTCCGGTAGGTGGCGATCTCAATGTCCAAGGCCAGCTTGACGTTCATCAGCTCCTGGTACTCCCGGAGCAGACGGGCCAGGTCCTTCTTGGCCTGCTGCAAGGCAGCCTTGAGGTCTTGGAGCTTGGCATTGGCATCCTTGAGGGCCAGCTCCCCACGCTGCTCTGCATCAGCGATGGCTGTCTGCAGGTTGGCGTTCTAGGTGGAGGGGGCCAGCAGTCTGATTTAGATTCAAGTGACATACACTGAGGGCCTGCACTGTATGCTTGGTGCCTGCATGTGGATCACCGCATGCTGGGCAAATGAGGAAACTACTGCCCACAGAGGTTAAAGCCTGGGCCTCCGTCTAGGTCCTGGCACATCAAGGAGTGGAGTTAGTGACACCTGGCCTCAAGGACCTAGCCCAGCTTAGGAGGAGTCAGACTCTACCTTTCTTGACCTTTTTTTTTTTTTTAACATGTATTCATTTTTGAGAGAGAGAGAGTGCAACTAGGGGAGGGGCAGAGAGAGGGAGACACAGAATCTGAAGCAGGCTCCAGGCTCTGAGCTGTCAGCACAGAGCCCAACGTGGGGCTCAAACCCACGAGCAGTGAGATCATGACCTGAGCTGAAGTCAGACGCTTAACCGACTGAGCCACCCAGGCGCCCTGCTTTTCTTGCTTTTCATGGTAAGAGACTGAGCATCTTCTAAAGACTTCCCTCCTCCAAGAAGTCTTCCTGAATTATCAGACACTTTCTCTCTGACCTAGCCCATCTAGATGTAGGCTTCCTGAGCTACTCTCCCAATTCATTCTTCACCCAATCCACTTCTTTCCCCGACTTCCCTAACCTTGCCTGTATTCAGTATTTCTGACCCACATCAGCAGCCAGACTCCAAGGAGACAGGACCTGGGTCCACATGACAAGCTTTGCTCAGCTCCAGCCCAGAGCTGCACCTAGTCAATCTTAGCATGTATGCATCTAGGACATGATTTCACTGTGGTAAGGACTGAGCCCTGAGATATATGGGGCAAGCATAAGGCCGTAGTCTTGGACACGTGCTCTTTCTCCTCTTCCCACCTGCTTCTTGACGCTCTCAATCTCAGCCTGCAGCTTCTGGGTCATTCTGTTGAGCTCGGAGATCTCACTCTTGGTGCTCTTCAGGTCATCCCCATGCCTGCCGGCCGTGGTCTGCAGCTCCCCCAACTGTGTCCAGGAAAGAGTCACCCTTTCAGAAAGCCAGCAAGTGCCTCACAGTTCCCCTGACCCAACCCTTCATGTCACACACAAGGAAACCAAAACACACACGGACATATGACTAGTGCGAAGTCACCCAGTTGGAGGAACCAGGAGCTCGCGCCCCTGCATCAGGGCACCTGTCTTCTAGCACAACAGCTGCTGTTTGTGGAGCAGACATTTTGCACCAGGCCCTGTGCTTGATCTCATTTTACTTCACAATGACTTGATGAGAAAGGCATGGTTACCTCCATTTTATGAGCGGGAAAACTGAGCACAGACTGCTTAAGTCCCATGACTCATCCAGCCATCCAGTGACAGTGCTGGAATTTGAATGCAAACATTGCAGATGCTAGAACCATCTTCTTAACCAGCAGGCTGTCCCTCCATGGATAGAAGATAGAAGAATCAGCAGTAAACAGGCCAGCTGATCCCCCATTCAGATTTGGGAATGGAAGGAGGGGGACAGAACTCCTTGTGCCTGTAATCCCTTTGCTCCACTTACCTCTCCCTCCGCCCACTTCTTTCCAGACACTGGCTTCAATCCCTCAGTGTGATTGAATCAGAGCACACAATGACAAGGTCCAGATTAGTGGAGGGAGATGGAAGTGTTCCCAGCAATAAAGGGAATGTAATCAGAGGGATTAAGAATTTCTTGGCCTGGGCATACTGACATTTTAGGAAGAATAATTTTTTGTTGGGAGGCAGGGTCATGCATTATAGAATGTTCAGCAGCATCCCTGACCTCTACCCACTAGACCCAGATGTGATGACCAGAAGTCTCTACAGACACTATCAAATATCTCCTAGGAGAAAATCATGCCTTCCCCTCCTGATGAGAAGAATGAAGTTAGAGCAAAATCAGAGCTCTCCTATTAGGAAGGGAGATGCATGTGGATGAGACCAGACCAGGAAGGCAGTGAGGGAACTGCCATACTGGAGATAGAGAAAAGAATGACTCGGAGGCAAGGTCTGCCCTCCTGGATGGCCTGCTCAGGTAGCTTAATGGGGGTGCAAGATTCCCATGAGTTACACGATGGTGTCACCCACCTTGGTCTGGTACAGCGCCTCAGCCTCAGCCTTGCTCCTCTGGGCGATCGCCTCATACTGCGCATGGACCTCGGCGATGATGCTGTCCAGGTCCAGGCAGCGGTTGTTGTCCATGGACAGGACCACTGACGTGTCGCTGGTATCTGCCTGCATCTGGGACATCTCCTGCAGAACCAGGCAGACAGGCCCATTCCTGAGCAGATCCATACCAAGGCCCCCCAGAAGATGAGGAGTCAGCTCTGGAGGGGTGGGGACGGACTGAGGGCCAGGTGGGAAGGTGTCACTTTTGTCAGAAGCATGGATGTGACTCAGGTGCCTACTGGTGAGCTCTGAGGGCCTTCCTCTCCAGGAGGTGGAAGGCAAGTGGGGCAGAGGCTTAAAGGTGAAAAGCCCACTTACAGCATCATAGAGGGCCTTCAGGAAGTTGATCTCATCCGTCACATTCTCCACCTTGGCCTCCAGTTCCACTTTGGTCATGTAGGTAGCATCGACATCCTGGAGACAGTTCAAACACTGCTCCCTCCAGCCCGTGGGCTGGCCCTGTCCTGGGCCATGAGGAAGGGGCCACCAAAGCCCCTCCCCTCAGGAGAAATGAGGACCATTCAGGCATGTCTTAACAGGACTAAACCACTGTCTGGCAGGCTAGGCTGGTGCATACCCAACAGAGAGGAGCAAAAGAGGCTAAGGGGCTGAGAGGGGGGAAGGAGATCAGGGCTGGGACCACCACATTGGGCCCAGGGGGAGGAGGGTTTGTGAGTGTGTAACACTCAAAGTTTCTCTTTAAATGGCTCCTGGGAATGTACTCCTGAAAACACAAAACCCTATTTCCTCCCTTTGTCCATTTTCTAATCAAAATTCAAGGCCTAATCAGATTCATAAGCCCCACATGGCCATCAGGGATGGGCATCGCCAAAGGCTGGCAGGCCCTTTATAGCCTGCCCCAAAGATCCTTCAAGCCCTACCCCTGCCTGCCCTGCTCAGTGGGCCCCCTCCCTGGCCCCAGCCCTCACACATATAGCCTAAAGGAGACCCTCAGCTTAGCAAAACTAAACTCATGCTTCTCCTTAACCTTTGAACCATTCTGCTTGGTGGGGCTTTGGAGGGGGAGGTGGGGGTGGGGAGGGATCCTTCACCTTCTTCAAGACCACGAAGTCATTCTCTGCAGCTGTGCGCTTGTTGATCTCCTCTTCATACCTGTGAGATAAGGGTCCCTTTCTGGTCCGCCTCCTCTAGGACATCCTCATGGCCCCAGAGCACTTTTTATAAGTAACATGGACTCAGGGCTTCTGCCAGTTTCACTCAAGACATGTGTCGTTGCAATGCACAGCCCTTCTGAATTCAAGTGAGAGTTCATTCAACAGATGCTCTACTTTGTGCCAGGAACCACTTAATAATGGTGATGGTCATTACTGGACCCTGGAGTAGAAGCCCCTTCCTAGTGGATTTCTATTTTAATTCATCCCAAAAGGCTTCCTGGAAAATTTTGGATTTTTTAAATCCATTTCTAAGACCAAAGGGAGATGGCTGAGCTTCCAGGTGCTTTTGGGAGGGAGGTGAGTGGTGGCAACTCATGTGTATAGCGAGTATAGTAGCCCCATGACTCCCAGTAGACACTTAACATATTAATGAAACCCAAGAATGGGTTGCTAAGAATGTGCCAGGTTCTGCTTCATGAATTATGCTTGTATTAACTCATTGAATGCTCATTACAACCAACGGGGTAAATACACACAGTCTTTCCATTTTATAGTGAGGATACTGAAGCACAGAGAAGCTAAGGCACTTGTCCAAGATCACAGAGCTCATGAGTGGCAGAATGGGGCTTGACCAAGGCACAGCAAGTTGCTACTCACTGAGAAGTTATTGACAGGGGAAATAAAATTCCTATTCAGAAGAGAAGTTAATGACAGTCTAGCCCAAGGGAGGACAGAGGATGTTAGCTGAGTCTGTTAGCTTCAGAGTATCTTGGAACTCCCCAGAATTATATGTATATACCCTTTCAATAAATTCTCAAAAGGACCTCCACCTCAAGCAAGCCATAAGCCACTCCTTTAAAGACTGGGCTATTGAGAGTCAGGGAGGATGGGGTAAATTCTACAAGCTTGCAGCCAGCTGGAATAGAGTGAAGCCAGAGCCCAGGCCTCCTGCCCCTCCGTCCCTCCCATCCTCCAGCCCACCCGCCTCACCCAGGGATGGGGCAACACTCACCTCTTCTTGAAGTCTTCCACCATCTCCTCCATGCTCCTCAGCTCACCCTGCAGCTTGTCCTTCTCCGTGTGCAGCCCATCCAAGAAGGCCTTGAGGCTGCTGATGTAGTTCTCAAAAAAAGGCTCAAGGTTGTTGTTGCTGGTATTAGAACTGGAGTTCTGCTCCTGCAGGAGGCTCCACTTGGTCTCCAGGACCTTGTTCTGTTGCTCCAGGAACCGCACCTGCAGCCAGTGAGAAGAGCACCAGGGAGCTGTCTGGGGCCAGCTCCAATCATGGCAGCTCATGATGTCCCCAAAGTCCCAGGGGTCTCCTCCTCTCTCTTGCAGGGCTGCATTTTGTAATGCTGCAGTAGTTTAGTGCTAACCCCGTGTGGACAGCAGCACTGAGGTAATGCAGGGCAGGCAGAGACCTACTGCGCAGGTAAGGAAGCCGAAGCCCAGAGATGACCAAGAGCACACGGCAAGTCAATGACAAAACACAACTGACATTTCCTGATACTTAGGCTTGATGATCTTCCTGCTATATCATTCATTCATTCCTCAATCATTCATTCCTCAGTCATTTAGTATTCAACAAGTAGCAGGAGATTCCAACATCCAAGAGTAGATAGAGTCCCCAGGAAGAGGTTTGCTCCTGGACCACCAGGTACACTGCACTAGTGTGGGAAATGGCAAAAGCCCTAGGGGACTGGCTTTCAGGCAGCCCTTGTCCCAGGAACACGGTCCAGACACACCTAGAGTCAGCCCCATCTGACAAGCCTGGTTAAATGCAGGGCTCAGCTGCATTTAAACTGAACCACTAGTTAAAGGTTCAAGGCCAACTGTACAAACATGTAGAATAAATATCAATCAATTGGCCATTCAACATTTGCAGAGCACCGAGCTCGTGCCAGGCCTTATGCTGGACACTCAAGACCCTCAAGACCTTAGAATCCTCACTGAAGAATGATGGGAGCTTCTGCTGAGAATCCCTTGGGTGGTGAAGCCCATCTTCTGTTCTGTAGAGGAACAGCATTGCCACATCCCTTTCTACCTTTCCATGAATAATGTACCTGGACAACCGGGTGTCTGCTGGGAACTAGCAGGTCACTGGACTTTGAAGAGTTTCACCTCTACAGAGTTTGGGTATTCCAATATTAAGACACTTTTCCTCCTTCAGCTTTGCCCAGGACACTTATGTAGGGCAATGGGACCCCAAAGAGTCCCTACAAACCTTCTCTTTAAGGCCTAATATTGTCCCAAGATCACAAAGAGATTTCACCACATCATACTCAACAGTATGGCTGAAACCCTCAGTCAGCAGCTGCCCAAATGTGCATACCATCTGGTCACCACCACAATTATCATAGTGTTCTTACACGGAATATCCAGAGCACAGAAATCCCTAGGAAACATCTCAGCCTCACTTGCACATGTACACATGTATTCAAACGTCAAATGGCCTCAACAGCCCCATCTCCCCACGCTGAAGTCTTCCTGTGAGAACCACCAAGAAGGTACCCCTCTCCCCTACTCCATCCCACCTCCCAAAACCTCTCTGCATCTCTCTCCTTAGGCTGATGGCAGATGGACTTTTCTCTCAGACAAAGCCAGGTTAGGCAGAGTTGCCCTCTCTTTCACAAGGAAGCAGCTCACAATTCTCCTGGCACAGAGGAGTTCTGTGCTGGGGTTTCAGAGGGCAACAGTGAGGGGACATCCATGATGGCAGCAACAATCCCAGCAGTGCCTCTGATGAACCACAGTGATGGATCATGAGGACGATGCAGTAACTCCATCCAACAGGGGATGAGATATTCCCATCATCTGCTTCTACATTAAGCAGGCCCACCACCTGCTGCCATGCCATGAGGCCCAGGTTGAACCCGCAAGTCCTTCCTCAGATCCATAATAAGAAGAGGAAAAAGAGACCAAACCAGTTAGGCCAGGTTTTCTCTTACTGTCCAGCTGTCCCAATATGGGCTCACCTTGTCAATGAAGGAGGCAAACTTGTTGTTCAGAGTCTTGATCTGCTCCTTCTCCTGGGCCTTTACTTGCCCAATCTGGGGGTCAATCTCCACATTGAGGGGCTGCAGGAGGCTTTGGTTCACAGTCACTTCCTGGATTCCCCCAGGGAAGCCACCTGGACCACCAGGCCCACCAAAGCCACCAGGGCCACCAAAGCCACCGGCTCCTCCACCAAACCCTCCAGCACCTCCTCCAAAGCCTCCAGCTCCTCCGCCAAAATTCCCAGCTCCTCCAAAACCCCCAGCCCTTCCACCAAAGCCCCCTCCCATCCCTCTTCCACCACCTCCAAAACCACTGCCACCTAAACGTCCCCCACTGGCACCCCCAAACCCTCCAGCCTGGGAGCTGCCTCCAGCCACACTGATGGAGATCTTCTTGTTCCCACCAAGATTGTAGAGGCTCCTGCTGCCGAAATCTCCTCCCATCATGGCACAGGCTGCAGACCCACCACTGCCCCAGCCTGAGTGGGATGTTGAGGAGGATCTGGTGGAGCTGACCCAGCTCTGGCCTG
Organism: Hyaena hyaena; assembly: GCF_003009895.1. Taxonomy (NCBI): domain Eukaryota; kingdom Metazoa; phylum Chordata; class Mammalia; order Carnivora; family Hyaenidae; genus Hyaena; species Hyaena hyaena. The sequence continues at coordinate 1,232,383 of NW_024081141.1, read as the reverse complement.
ACACCACAGCTGAGCGGCCACTGAAGCCCTGGTGGTGGCCCCCGCTGGAAGATCTGCAAGACTGTTGGCTGTGGCTGGCCTGGCAGCTCATGGTGGACAGCGAGGTATTCCAAAGGAAGCATGGATGGGAAGGCTAGAGGAAACTCAGACACCTTCTGAAGTTCTGGGCCGGAGATGGCCCTTATAAGGGGCCAGGGTGCTTGGCCAGCTTATGGTGCCAGCCAACTAATTGAGGTATTATCAGCTTTGGTTTGCCTGGCAGCAAGAGGTTGAGTCCAAAATTCATAACACACCTTGGTAATCACCCCAAATTTCCAAATTGCTTTGTTTTCCCAGGGTTACTCACCTGAAATAAGCTTAAGTTAGGAGAGAGGCCATCCTCACCCTCCTACACTGTTGGTGGGAATGTAAACTGGTACAGCCCCTCTGGAAAACAGTGTGGAGCTTCCTCAGGAAACTGACAATAGAACTCCCCTATGACCCAGCAATAACACTGCTAGGAATTTACCCAAGGGATACAGAAATGCTGAGGCATAGGAGCACATGGACCCCAATGTTCATAGCAGCACTCTCCACAATAGCTGAAACATGGAAAGAGCCTAAGTGTCCATCAACAGATGAACGGATCAAGAAGATGTGGTTTATCTACACCATGGAATACTACATGGCAGTGAGAAAGAATGAAATCTGGCCATGTGTAGCAACATGGATGGACCTTGAGGGTGTTATGCTGAGCGAAATAAGTCAGGCAGAGAAGGACAAATATCATATGTTTGCACGTATAGGAGGATTAGGAGGAACTTGACGGAGGAACAAGGGAGAGAAGAAGGGCGGAAATGGTGGGGGAAAGGGAGAGAGGCAAACCCTGAGAGACTCTTGAATGCTGACAAAAACTGAGGACTGATGGATGTGGGGGGGAGGGGGGGATGGGCATGGAGGAGGGCACTTTGGGGATGAGCACTGAGTGTTATGTGGAAACTAATTTGACAATAAACTATTTGTAAAAAAAAAAAAGGAGAGAGGCCATCCTGCAGGGCTGGACACAGCCCCTAATCCCCAAAAGACTTATACTCCCACCTGGGGAGTGACAGGTCAGCATTTCCCTACCAGTCCTGCATGCCCACGGCCACTCTGGCAGCCATCAGGACATTACAAGATGGGTGCAGAGCCCCAGTGAGGACCTTAGGGAAGAGCCAGGAAGAGAAAGACTAAGGAGGAGGTGAGGAGATGCCAAAGTCAGGGAAGGGGCAGCAGCTGCCCTTGGGGCTCTTGCCATCCAACGAAGAGAAAATACGTGTGTGAAACACACACAGGACAAGTTCTCAGCCACAGGGGATTTGGAAGGAGAGCCGGGGTGAGGAGGAGAGAAGGGTCAGACTGAGAAGGGTAGGCACGTGCAGTGGACCAAGAGAAAATATAGACCATGGCTAAGGCCAATGAGAGGGAGGAGAGCAGGCAGGGAGAGGGGCCCATTGGGAAGGGAAAGCCAGGAAGCAGGTGTAGACCACCTCATCAAGGCCTGAGAGACTACCAACCTTTCCTCTTCACGTTAGGATTCCCAATGCTTCCTCCCCTTGGCTCAGGTGAGAGACACCACTTCCCACCTGGGAAGGTTGCATTTTCTCCCCAGAAAATTTTAAGAAAAATGAGAACTATAAAAATCACCCCTGTTCCGCAACTGGGCAGTGGCCACTTAACTTGAGTCAGATCATATGCCAGTGAAGGCCTTTTTCCACCATGATTTTTCTAAAGAATTTTTTTTTTTTGAGAGAGAGAGAGAGAGAGAAAGGAGTGAGCACAAGCAAGGAGGGGCAGAAAAAGAGGGGGACAGAATCGGAAGCAGGCTCCAGGCTCGGAGCTGTCAGCACAGAGCCCAACGCGGGGCTCGAATTCACACACACTGTGAAATCATGACTTGAGCTGAAGTTGGACGCTCAACCAACTGAGCTACTCAGGCGCCCCTGAAGTATCTTTTTCTTTTTATCATCATGATATATATACTACAGGACTATTTACATCCAACACATCATGATGGAGGAGTAGATTTTTGTCCTAAAATTCTTTACATTGCTCTTGCTTCCATACTAGAAACGAAGTTTCAGACACCTTCAGACTCAGTGTTCCAGGTTGTTGGGATGCTATCATCTATATTTCCCACCAGCCTGTTGCATAATTGTCTCTCATCTCGAATTCTTTTTCCAGGACGCACTGCCTAAAAATCTATAAATTTTACAGAAGCCCCATCTAATCTGCCAATTTCCCTTTTCTTACCATTAAAGTTAAAAAAAAAAAAAAAAGATGAAGGATGCCTCTTCCTAAGGTTGTTGAGAAGATCACGTATGAGAAAAGTTCTCTGTAAATTGTGAATTGTGTGCGGTATGAATGTAGGTCACTTTTGTAACACTCGTCTCCTACTTCCTTTCAGCAGAGAAGTCCAGTCTTGATGCCTCTGCTCCTGGCAGTGAAACCTAAGGCCCTCTCAGGGAAAATGAGCCTCCACAGAGGCTGTTCCTGTTTTCAGCAAGCCTCCCCTCTCCTGTTCCAATCTGGCCTCCATGCTCACATGCATGCTCCCCTAGAACTCTCCCTCATCTATCTCAGCCTCTCCCCTGTTCACCCCTTTCACTTCTGGCTGCTGGGCACCGACACTTGACTCCAGGAGTGCAGGGAAACTGCTCCCTTACAAGCTCACTCGGGGAGGACCTGTTTGTTTTTTTTTTTTTAATGTTTAAATGTTTTTGTTTAAATGTTTAAATTTTTGAGACAGAGAGAGAGCACAGCAGGGGAGAGGCAGAGAGAGAGACAGAGGATCCAAAGAGGGCACTGCGCTGACAATAGAGAGTCTGATGCGGGGCTCAAACCCATGAACTGTGAGATCATGACCAGAGCCAAAGTCAGACACTCAAATGACTAAGCCTCCCAGGCACCCTGGGTAGGAGCAGTTTAAACCAGCCACCCGTCAAACTTTCAAGCCACTCCAAAACCCTACACACACAGAGAGTCCCAAAGATCCTCAAGGAAGGTAGGCTAAGAAAGGCCAGGCAAATAAGGGTTCTGCCTGATCCAGCTCCCTCTCCCTCAGAATCCAACGTCCTCGGGGGCGCCTGGGTGGCTTAGTCGGTTAAGCGTCCGACTTTCGCTTGGGTCATGATCTCGCGGTTCGTGGGTTCAAGCCCCGCGTCGGGGTCTGTGCTGACTGCCAGCTCAGAGCCTGGAGCCTGTTTCAGTCTGTGACTCCCTCTCTCTCTGACCCTCCCCTGCTCACGCTGTCTCTCTCTCTCCCCTAGAAATAAATAAAACATTAAAAAAAAAAAGAGAGAATCCAATGTCCTCAGACTACCAGACTTCCCGCCGCCAGGGAGAGAGAAGCAAAACACAACACACACAGCGTGCATTCCCACTAACACATACATGCAGAGAGACATACTCACAAGACCACACACACGCACACACTGCTCTCTCATCACTGCCCTGCCCCGTGCCCCCTTCCCCATGAAGTCCTTTGTGTCACAGATGGGAACTGCCCTCATTGCCCCCTTGCACCTCTAGGTGCCCGCCCCATTCCCTCAAGGCCCCGATTCTTGCCCAGAGCATCTTGTTAACCTGAGAAACCAAGACAGGACAAGTGGATCTGAGTCAGGGCGCAGACTGAGAGGTCACAGCCCAGTGGCTGTCTGGACGCAGCCACCAGCTGAGTCTCCTTGTCCTCAGCTTCCTTTTCTGTGCATCCAGGGCTTCAGACTCGAGCAGGGGACTCACACTGGACCTACTGAAGCCTGGGGTTCAAAGAGGTATGGAAATGGGAGAAAGGGCCCCATTCCCTCCGCCACCTCAGCCTGCTGATGTCTGTGATGCTAAGGACAGGGTCAGCTTGGGGAAAGTGGAAGGAGGTGGGTTTGTGACTGGGGGTTGTGGGGAGAAGACATTATAACAACACTTATATAAAGCCACTCTTCTCGCCGGCATGTGAGGCTGGCCTTGACTCCAGAATCCAAGCAGTGCTTTTCCAGTGTGGCCCCTGCCTTCCTCAAAAGAGGCCTTGGAGCAATTGAGGAAATGTCCCACACTATCCTCCTGTCCCCTGCCTACCATTTTCTCCCCTTGCTACGAAGGGAGATACTTTGGAACAATTCAGTGGTTTCCACCCTTTGACGGTTGCCAGCAACCTGGCCCAGTTTGAATATGCTGAGAAATCAGTTTGCATTTTAAACATAAAGAACAAATTCCAAAGAAGTTAGGGTGGAAATGTGAGGCTCTAATGAGGGCCCATCCCAAATCCCTTCTTCCTGGCAAAGCCCACTGCTAATCCCCCACACCTGCAGACTATAAAGCCCAGCTGCTCTCCTCGGCTGCCTCTTAGGAAGAGGAACTGTGCTGTTAAGAGTGTGCTGTTAACACATGGCTGGGCCTTCCCAGACGGGAGGGCATAGGGGCTTCTGGAGAGACTCAGGGCTTTGTAGTCCCTCCTCTCCATGGCCATGGCTAGGCCTCTCAGGATGGTAGCATGACCAAGGCCCCCTCTGCTCTGAGGATGCCCGGTTCTCACTGGGGGAATTAGGGAGGCAGAGGAGAAATCACTCCTGATTGCAGGGAGCCCTGGCTTCTCTGGGAAACACGGGGCTCAGATTCAGGTGCTCAGGGTTAAGGCCCAGCTTGGCAACATATAGCACAACAGATGACAGAAAATGTGGGCTAGGGACAGCAGAGGGTCAAGTGGAACTGGGAAGGAGTCGAGGAGAGAGAAGCGTGTGGGGCTGCGTCAGGATAGGGGACACTGCATCAGGAGGCCTTGGATCAAGGCGGTGGGGGGGGGGGGGCAGGGATTGTGTTCTGATGTCTGGGACAAACTGCCACCCTGTTGTCTGTGATTGGAGAGAACCCTGCTCCATAGGGAACTGTTCAACACCAGGTAAGCTCGGAGCCAAGTCGCACGGGGGAGGGATCTAGAACTCAGGAAATGTCTTAGGCCAGTGGCTGCCTCCCTAAAGGACAGGGTCCTTGATGGATGGGTGGCCTCCTTGAAGTTCCCAGACCCTGCCACCACCGGAGGCCATCGGAGCAGCACCATGGAAAGCTCCCTGGACAGAAACAGGAAGCCCTGCTTCTAGGCTCTGGATCCCTCTGGGCCAATCAGTTAGCCAATCAGAATGAAGCTGATAAACACTGCTCTGCCTATGAAATGGCTGGGAGTTGGGAGGTGGGGTAAGTGCAATAAAGTGTTGTCTAAACTGAAGAGCAGAGGCATTGTGTTAACTGAGGGACTGGAATAGTGGCAGAAAGGCATGCCGTGGCGTGCTGGCCAGGTGGCAGGCTCAGTGATTAACATTCACAGACCTCTTCCCTTCCACCCTCCCAGCAACCCTGTAGGGAAGGGCACGTAGTAGCTCCATTTCACAGATGAGGAAAACGGGGGCTCACAAGTTAAGTCGCCTGCCCAAAGGCCCACAGACAGCAAGTGGCAGAGCCTCTGCTCCCGTTCTGTCCCAATCTGGAGGCCACGTTTGGGGAGCAGCCAGGCAAGACCAGGCCTCCGGAAAAGGCCTCCTGTGGAGACCCCACAAAGTGCTCTGTCTGTTCCTACCCAGAGCTCAGCTCATGGAACAGAACTGACTCAGATTTGATCAAGTTTGGGAAATGGCAGATGAAACAGAGTGTAGAACCAGGAGCCAAGGCAGGACCCTATTGTCTAAGTGTGGCCCCCAGCAAGGGCACTTTGCATTAGTTCCCCAGCAGAGAGGGGTAATTGATGGGTGCTACACCACCTCACCATTTCCCAGTGAGTATCAGAGTCCCAATTTTGCAAGCCAATGGGCCACAGGCCAAGGCCATGGACCACACTGACACTAACCAGTTCACAGCTAGTAGCCCAGCCTCTAAACGAGACCCTGGGGTGAGGCTCCTCTGCCCTCCCCCTCACCTGCTCCCCAGCCACCCCTTCCTGAGTACCTTTCTGAGCTGGGTACTATGTTGACCTCTTCTGACTGGCTCCTCTTCTGTCCCAGGGATTGTGAAGAATCCTCTGCTTAAAACTCCCTCCCCTTTTCTTTGTACCCAAACCAACCCGCAATTTAGAAACCAGCAAGCAACAAGCCCCAGTGGTGTTCTGTCTTACAGCTTCTGGGACGCCATTGCCCCTCCCATGCCCAAAAGTCAGACAAGAATGTCTTTCCTCCCCTCAACCAGTGCAAAAGCCCATGGAGGGCAGTACCACACTTGGAACAGTCCCTATACCTCAGCACTCAGCCAGCCAGCCTTGTACAACTTGAGAAATTCTTGTTTCCAAAAAGTGCCAAGCCACAGCCTCATAAGTATATGTGTCAACACTTAATAGTGTCTGACATTTGCGGACTGTCTTCAACTTTTTAAAATCCTTTCACTTATCTGAACTGACAGGCAAATGGGCAAACATGCCACACAGAGACACACACCCTCCTGTGACTCACAGAAAAGATGCTCTCAAATGACCTGTAAACCCAAAGGAAAACGACAAAAGCATTAAGTATGAATGAGTTTCAAAGACTGATACAGTCAGAAGGCAAATGCTATCCCAAACTACCCTCTGACTCTGCTTTCTCCCAGGAAGCATGGAAACCAGAGCTGGGAGGGTCAGGCACAGTGCTCAGAGAACCCAGGCAGGGATAGCCAGCCCTTGTTTCCCCCAGGACTCCATTCCCTGCAAGGGATACGATGAGGACCACCATCCATGCAATCATCTCTCCAAACGTCATTCATTCTCTCAGCAGTCGTTCATTAAGCACCTAAGTACAGGCTACCCAATAGAAACATGATTCTGCACAAGACAGGGTCCAAGGTCTGGAGAAACTCACAGTTGCACTGAAGGAGGAGCCAGTAATGTAAACAACTCCTTATATCACATCAGGGTCAGTGTTTTGGACAGCGGTCCTATGGACATAAGAGGAAGAAAGGCTATGGAAGGCATCATAGAGGAGGCTATTTTGAGTAGGGGACTGAGGGATGAGTAGGAGTGGGCCCAGCAGATGGACAAAAAGAGAAAGGCATCCCCAATAGAGAGGAAAACGTTTCAAATACAGGTGAGTGGGGAGGGTTGGTGAGAGACCCCACATGCTTGCGGAAAATGGGACATGGAAGGGGAGACAGGTGATGCAGAAGGTTGAGACTGGTTATGATGGCGTCTCTGTGCTATACTGCAGAATCAAGGCTTCACTCTGTGAGCAGTAGCCTCGGGCTCACTTCACATCAGGACTTCTGGACGGCTCTTAAGAATCCAGATCCTCAAGCCTCACTCCTGAGCTCCTGAATCAGAATCTTAGAGAATGTGGCCCAGGCACCTGTATTTTTTTTAAAGCTCCAGTTTGCTTTAATTCTGATGTACTAATCCCTATAACATAAGAAACCTTCTTAATGGAGGAAAACTTCCACATCTTTATGAAGGGCTATGGGAGCAATAAGAGTCACCTGTCCTGTCTTCAGACCAGATATAAACTTTTATCTAGTCCAAGAGTCTGGGCTGAGTGGCCAGCCTGTAGATGCAGGTGCAAATGCTGATAACTGAGAGTCACCACCAGAGAGCTGGAGAGCCAGCAGGGAGCTTCGAAACACATCACTGAGAAAAGGCAAGAAAAGGTGAATCACAGCCTGGGGCGTACATGTATCTGATGGGTCTCCAAAACACCACGATGAGGGAAAGAAGCCTGGCACAGAAATAATGTATTCTGAATTATTTCATTTATATGAATATCTAGAAGAAGTGATATAACCTGTAGTGACAGAAAGCAAGCCCCAGCCTGGGCCTGAGGGCTGGCGAGTGATTGACCGCAAAGAGGCATAGGAGAAAATTTTGGAAGATGTCTTATATTTTAATTGTGGTTGTATTTACATGGTGATATACCTCTGTCAAAACTCACTGAAATGTACTCTGAAAATGACTACATTGTTATTGTATGCGAATTAGACCTCAGTGAAGCTGATTTTAAAAGGGGGATAAACGGGGCGCCTGGATGGCTCAGTCAGTTGAGCATCCAACTCTTGATTTCAGCTCAGGTCACGATCCCAGGGTTGTGGAATCGAGCCCAGTGTTGGGCTCGGTGCTGAGTGTGGAGTCTGCTTAAGATTCTCTCGCTCTCTCTCTCTCTCTCTTTCTCTCTCTCTCCCTCTCTCTCAGGACACTTTGGTGGCTCAGTCGGTTAAGTGTCTGACTTCAGCTCAGGTCATGATCTTGCAGTTCATGAGTTCGAGCCCCACATTGGGCTCCCTGCTCTCAGCACAGAGCCCGTGTTGGATCCTGTGTCCCTTTCTCTCTGCCCCTCCCCCGCTTGCACTCCCTCAAAAATAAATAAAAACATTTTAAAACTTTTTTTAAGATTCTCTCTCTCTCCCTCTGCTCCTCCCCCCCACTCCCTCTCTCTCTCAAATTAAAATTTATAAATTAATTAATTAATTAATTAAGAAGGGACAAGAAGAGGAGGAAGGGAGGACAAAACACTCATGTTGAAGAGAACATGAGCTCTGAGATGTTCTTTAGAATTCCAAGGACTTTTATTGCAATTTTTTGTCACTATATATACCAGACTGTAAGTCCCTTAGGGGACAGTCATGTTATATTTATCTCTGAGGCCAGCAACCTCATGGTACATGGAGTGAATTGGTACTTGGTGAAATTTAAACAAATAGATGGATAGAATGGCTGTAGGCAAACTCATGCAGGAAGAATATGTAACATGAAAAGAAAAGTAGATCAAAGAAGAAACCCAGGGAAACATCAATACTCAAATATTTTTCATTTTATTTTTAATTGTAAAATATTTCAATCATACAGAAAACAATAGAGCAACATCTGGGTGCTTACCACTGAGATTAACCAGGTGGACATTTTCCTTGTAATAATTAAATGTTACAGGATTTCCAATTAGATGTCTGTATGGGGGAAAAAAACATACACAAAAGTCAACAGCAGATTTGAACGTGAAAGGTAAAACAGTAAGCCTTTTAAAAGATCCCAGGGAATGTGTTCATGACCTTAGAGTACAGAGCAAAGTACAGGACACAAAAAGCAAGACACAAAAGAAGAATATGATGAATTTATAAAATTAAGTAACTATTTATCAAAAAGCTCCATGAAAGAGTGAAAAGGCAACCCACAGAGTGGAAAGAAATATTAATATATCTAACAAAGGACATATATCCAGACCATATAAAGAACCCTTGTATGTTAACAAGAAAAAGACAGACAACCCACCCAATAGAAAAATGCTTCCTGGCATTGAAGGAGGATCCCCAAATGGCCAGTAAACGTATAAAGGAGCTCAACATCCAAATTAAAACCACAAAGATATACAACAGAATAGCCTCCAAAGAGACTAAACTACCAAAGAAAGAAAATTTCAAGTGCCAAGTGTTGTCAAGGATGAGGATGGCTGCTTTGGGAAAGAGTATCTGCTGTAGCTGAGCATACCACACCCTGTAGACCAAACAGTTCCACTGCTAGATGTACCGAAACCATTGAGTGCATTCACGTAGTTACCACAAGACATGTACTAGAATATGCATTGCAGGATTGTTCATAAAAGCTGAAAACTGGACTCAGATCCCATGTCTAACAGTAACAAAGTACGTAAATAAACAAGGTTAGTCGCACAGCACCATACTAATGAGAATGAATGATCTATGACCACATAGCTGGTTTTGGAGGAATCTCACTATATTGCACCAAGCAAAAGAGTCCACACACAAACTGTATGATCCTACTGATATGTATATATATACTTATAAAATATGAAAACATTTAAAACTAACCTATTTTATTAGAAAATAGCCCTGGGCATCCTCCTACACTGTTGGTGGGAATGTAAACTGGTGTAGCCCCTCTGGAAAACAGTGTGGAGATTCCTCAAAAAATTTACAATAGAACTCCCCTATGACCCAGCAGTAGCACTGCTAGGAATTTTCCCAAAGGATACAGGAGTGCTGATGCATAGGAGCACATGTACCCCAATGTTCATAGCAGCACTTTCAACAATAGCCAAATCATGGAAAGAGCCTAAGTGTCCATCAACAGACGAATGGATCAAGAAGATGTGGTTTATCTATACAATGGAATACTACATGGCAATGAGAAAAAATGAAATCTGGCCATGTGTAGCAACATGGATGGAACTTGAGGGTGTCATGCTGAGCGGAATAAGTCAGGCAGAGAAGGACAGCTACCATATGTTTGCACGTATAGGAGGATTAGGAGGAACTTAACGGAGGACCGTGGGGGAGAAGAAGGGGGAAAATATTTGGGGAGAGGGAGGGAGGCAAACTGTGAGAGACTTTTGATGCTGAGAACAAACTGAAGGCTGATGGGGGTGGGGGGAGGGAAAGGGGGATGATGGGCATGGAGGAGGGCACTTGTGGGGATGAGCACAGAGTGTTATATGGAAACCAACTTGACAATAAACTATTTAAAAAAAAAAAAAGAAATTAGCCCTGGGGTGGCTGGATGGTTCAGTCAGTTAGGTATCCGACTCTTGATCTCAGCTCAGGTCATAAGCTGTTGGTTCATGGGTTTGAGCCCTGCATCGTGCTCAGTGCTGACAACTTGGAGTCTGCTTGGAATTCTGTCTCCCTCTTTCTGCCCCTCCCCAACATGTGCATGGATGTGCATTCGCACTCTCTCTCTCTCTCTCTCTCTCTCTCTCTCTGTCTCTCTCTCTCTCAAAATTAATGAGTAATTTTTTAAAAAGAAATCACATTAGCCTTTTCGGGGGTGGGGATGGGGTCAGGGATGCATTTTCTGTCTGATATTACATAGGATACAAATATATGGCATAAGTCCCTCTCTTTAAAGAACATATAATCTAGTTGCTAATCAAAATTCATAGACAGATAGTATAATACCTGTATGAATATTTTCATTTTATAAAATACTTTCATGTATATTATTTCATGTATTCTTTGAAACATCCCTGAGAGGTAGATATTATTTTTATTATCACATTAGTGAATACTAACAACTAATATTTTAAATTATTCTCTTCCTCTGTGAGTGTCCAGTTTTCAATCTGTTCAATCAAAAAACAATAATAGTAATAATAGTAACAATCCATATTTTAAAAAGGAAGCAAGTATGCTAAGTATCCAATGACAAATACTGCCCAGCAGCTGAGACAAAAAGGCAAACATGCTCAATTAGGTTAAGTTTTATTATCCATAAGGACTTTGAGACTTTTTTGTTGTCGTTCTTGGTTTTAAAGGGAACAAAACAAAATAGACAAAGCCTAGGTCTATTTTAAAGTTGAACTTTGAAACAAATATTAACATTACTTGATCTTAGGTGGAAAATCTGTGAGCACATATAAATAGTCAGAACTAAAGGTGGGACTGAGAAGTCAAGTTTGGAGGGACTGAGTCCCCCAGGTATCTGGACTAGATCTCAGAACCAAGGACAAGGCAGGGCTGTGAATAAAGTCAGCTTCTGCCTTCAAAGACCAAAGACATTCCACCCAGCAAATTTATCATGAAAAAAACCACACATGTGACATTAGTATACGATGCAAGTTACAAGCATGGACTCTAGGGTCCAACTACTCATGTTCAACCCTGGCTGTTCCACTTGCTAACTGCAACCTTTGGCATAGTGTGATCTTCATGTCTCTGTACTCCTTTTTCTCATCTATAAAGTGAGGATAATCATGCTTACCTCATAGGATCATTGTGAAGATTAAATTATTTATGTGTGAAATTCTCAGAACAATGTCTGAGGAGGTGGAAATTACTTAATAAAACTTTTTTTCCATTTATTGATTTTCCAGAGCCTTCAGATCTCAAGATGTGGGAGGAAAGGAGAGACAGAGTGCTACAGTCCTACTGGGAAGAGGGATGACTGTCATTGAATCACAAGGAATGAGGACACAAGGGCAACATTTGACCACATTCTCCTACCACTGTTGCCCAAAGTCCCCAAGGGAGGAGATAAATAAAGACTGCCCCCGAAGGTGACCCAGGCTGGGCACTGCAGTTAGTCAGTGGGCTGTCACTGAGTCATTTGGAATTCTTGGCAAGGATTACTGATGCCCAGATGAGAAGTATGCCAGCCCAGGGTGTGTCCTGCCCTGGGATAGATCCAAAAAGAATGAAGCACAGCATGGAAGTTGGGCAAAGTCTGACCCACTTGGCTTAACCCCAAAGACTCCCTCAGCACCCTTCTCTCCTCTTCTCTCACTCCATACATAGCTGCTAATGTAACGTCCTGAAGGCCACATTTTGAGTGTGTTGCTCTCTGATTAAGCAAACATCATGGGTCCCTATTATTCTGAAAAACTCATAAAGTCAAATCCACCATCACATATTATCATTTAATGAATAAAAGGAAACAGAGAGCTGAGGGGAGGCAAGGAAGAGTTTATATACATGGGAACAATGGGCAGCAGTAGAATGGGTGATGGGCTCAGGGACAAAATCCTAACTTGACAGTGTCTACTTGGGTCCCTTCTTGGATTTGAGCCTTCAAGCAGATGAGAGTATTTTAGAAGAGAGGAGCGATTATAGAGAGGTGTGACTAAAGGTAGGGGAAATTCCTACAGTTGCACATCAGGGCCCAGTCTCAGTATTTGATGCAGGAGCTCTGGTCACTGTTGGTGGTGGTCTGCACAGTCTTAGCCAAGGAGGCAGATGAACTGCTCAGTCTGGGACTCTGATCCATGGAGATGCGTGTGCTTCTGGATTGGATGCCCTTCCCCACATTTGTGGACTCACTTTCCCCTTGTATGCCCTGACCACCTCTGTTACCCCAAATGCCATCACTGTTGTTGCTGCTGCTGCTGCCCCCAACACTAATGTTCTTGCTGGTGGATATGTGGTTAATCACAACTTCAAAATTAAAAAAAAAAAAAGGGCTGCTCATGTCATCCATCTGTCTAAATGTCCATTGCATGCCTTCCTGTCTTTGGAATGAGTGACAGAGAAAACCCAAAAAAAGGAGACCACCCTCCCATGGTAGGGAGTTCTTTGTCTGCGGGGGAATCCAGGACATACACTGGAGAGGACATTAGATAAGTCCTACCCAAATATGACTCCCTCTTGGTTCCTCCTTTTCTTTTACTCTTGGAATCAAACTGTAGAAAAGACAACTTGCAGGTAGGCAAGCTGAAGTAAAGCCACAAGAAATCATCTCGAACAATAGAAATGGAGTGCATAAGATACTCAGAGATGCACACTGGGCTCTGACACTCCCCAGACATCTGTTTAGGAAAACAAAATAAATATCATGGAAACCTCATGGTGGTTCCTCTCACCATCTCTGTTCAGAATTATCCCCTGGGACACCAGAGCACAATAAAATGAGCTGCAGCATTGGGGATTGAAGTCAGACATGAGAAGGCCTTCTCTGGGATTCTAGCATGGGGATGCAGAGAACAGAGATATAATGTGCCTCTGGATACCTGGCTCTGTCATCATCCTGGCCCTGATTCCCTCACTGACAAACCTGGAGGGTTTGTTGAAGAGAGTAAATTAAGCCATGGAGAATGTCTAGTAGAGTCCTTGGCCTATACCAAAAGTGACACAGCTCTTATCTGTGCCAGAGATGGAGAAGCAAAGAAGAGAGACTGATGCAGAGAGACGTGGAAAACAGTTTGGAGAAGAGGAGGAGCAGGCTGCTAGGACCACCTAGTACCCATCTTGTATTCTCCACCATACCAGGACTGGCTGACATTGGCCTTTGGGGAGCACCAAATGCCTGTTGGAAAGCATAACTATTCAGCTCTAACAAATATATAAAGTTGGTGTTTTCCCTGAGGCCAAAGGGGGAGTGCTAGGCAGTATAATTCAGTTAATCAAGCATTTGTTGAGACCCTCCTTTGTTCCTTGCGACTGTATCTAACCAAGGAGCATACAACCCTTTGAAACTTGATTCTCAAGTTGTCTTCCTTGCCTTGGACAGAGTCCCCACACACCTGTACTCCTCACCAACCAGCATCTTCTGGTAGGTGACGATGTCCACATCCAATGCCCATTTGATGTTCATCAAATAGTCACTTAAGAGACAAGCCAAGTTCTTCTGGGCCTGATGGAGGGCCTCCTTGAGCTCTGCCAACTTCACCTGGTCATCTTTGAGAGTCCATTTACCTTTCTGCTCAGCGTCAGCCTTCATTGCCTGTAGGTTGGTATTCTGAAATGGGAGGAGAAAAAAGAGAAAGGCTGAATCTTTAAACCCACCTGAGCACATAAGAGGTAAGACCTGAGCACAGGTCTCCCTCTAAACGTCTTAATTAAAATCTCTAACCTGTGTGCTGTGTTTTTAACCACGGTAACTTCTTCTGCCCATATCATTCATATCCATGTATCTACACTATGCTAGGAAATTCCAATGGTGATTTGAATCCTTACCCAGAGATATTGGTGACCTGCTTCCCAATCTCTTAAATCTCATACTCCATGGTGTGAGGCCCCAGAAACCCAATCCCACATATTTCATGGAGTCTGGGGCCACACCCAATGAAGTAAGGGAAGATCATTCTATCTTGAAGATGATGGGTAGGAGTAAAGGTAACATACATGAAGCCATAGCTCTGTATGGTATTTCCTGGGAAGCCCTCTGTAGGTTCCAATGAGGACCTGAAAAGCTTTCCAGCCTGCTAGGTTCAGATGCCCCACCAGCATCAGAGCTACAATCCTAGGCTTTGGGGAGCCACACCAACCTGCTTCTTGGTGCTGTCAATCTTTGCCCACAACCTCTGGACCATCCTGTTGAGCTCTGCAGTCTCATTCTTTGTGCTTCTCAAGTCATCACTATACCTGCTGGCTGTAGTCTGCAGCTCCCCAAGCTGGAAGGTGTAGAGCAGATAGGGAGAGATTATCCCTAACCCTCAAATATATGTGTGTTAAAAGGAGAATAAGGAAAGCCTAGGTGGCTCAGTCAGTTGAGAATCCGACTCTTAATTTCAGCTCAAGTCATGATCCCAGAGTTGTGGGGTTGAGTCCTGCATGGAGCTCCACGCTAAGAATGGAGTCTACTTAAGATTCTCTCTTCTCTCTCTCTCTCTCTCTCTCTCTCTCTCTCTCTCTCTCTCCCCTTTGCCCATCTCCTTCCACCTAAAATGAAAAATAAAATAAAATGAGAATAGAAGTGCAGTTAGTCCAGAATGTCCTAATACTATATGGAAGTCCAGCAGGCATTTAGAATGAAAAGTATTGCTTAACTAAAAATCACAGCTGCCCCTAAAGATAACAGGTAGTAGAATGAAAAGCACTGCAAATTATGGATATTTGTGAAAGATACTTCAGAGGGGTTCCCACTGAACAAAATGTACGTTATTTGGGATGGAACAAGGAGGGGCTGGAGGTGAAGGAACAGGAGACCTGGGTGAGTCTAGACTGATGCAGTGACCCTTATTTACCTTGACCCGGTACAGCCTTTTAACCTCAGCCTTGCTCCTCTGGGCAATCTCCTCATACTGGGCCTTGACCTCAGTGATGATGCTGTCCAGGTCCAGATGCTGGTTGTTGTCCATGGACAGGATGACAGACATATCACTGGATTCTGACAGCAGCTGGTTGTACTCCTATATGCCCACAGGAGCACACCATTGTACAGTGTCGTCATCTCTCTAGGGTGCCCTAAACCTTCCATCCACTGGCTCAGGAATGTTGTGGGAATCTAGAAAACTAAATCTTATTGAAGGAGAAGGAAGGGAACAAGACAGAGATCCAGAAACCAGGCAGCAAGAAACTTCCCAGCAGGCATGAGGTATTTCCCTTACTCTCCCAAGGATTTCCCTTGGGAGTCTATATACATAAAGATTCCAAAGACATGGGCTGCAGATTCTGAAAGCTTGGAGTCATGGGAAGGAGAACATAAGCATTATTATTAAGGAGGTATAAAATTGAAAAAATGAAAAGAAATAAGGATAAATATGAGAAAGATTTTGTAAATGTTTGCTGCCAAATAGATTTCACAAAGGGAGCTGAATTCTCAGAATCAAGCAAGATTTGACATCCCATGTTGTGGCTTCCACCCTAGAGGAAAGTTTAGAAGTCCTTAGAGCTTCAAAGAGGGCTCTCAGGAAGTTGATTTCACTGGTCAGAATCTCCATTTTTGTTTCCAAGTCCACTTTGGTCATGCAGGAATTAGCCACATCCTGAAAGTAAAAACAGAGAACCAACCTTCTTCACTTCAATATTACCCTCACTCATTACCATTTCATTTAAGAATATTGATACCGGGGCACCTGGGTGGCTCAGTCAGTTAGGCATCTGACTTCAGCTCAGGTCATGATCTATCTCATGGTTCATGGGTTCCAGTCCTGCTTCAGGCTTTGTGCTGATAGCTCAGAGCCTGGAGCCTGCTTCGGTTTCTGTGTCTTCCTCTCTCTCTGCCCCTCCCCTACTTGTGCTCGGTTGTGCTGGCACGCTCTCACTCTCTCTTTCTCAAAAATAAATCAATAAACATGTAAAAAAAAAATATTGATACCATGTTTACATGGTTGTGAGAGCAAATATCACTTAAACCAGACATTACACTTCCAGTAGAGCGTTTTCACAATTGAGCTCAGTGTCAGAAAAGATCTTTATTATTTTTTTTGTAGTTATTAATAGTTGGCAATAAACTCTAATATGTAAGGACTGGCTCAAAGCAATTTTGCAACTGATGAGCCAAACACACTTGAGAGATATCTTAGTTACAGAAAGAAAACCCTCAGGGCATAGGTTCAGACTCAAGGCTGGCACTGACTTGGGTTCTGGCCCTCAACAACAGGAAAACACTTGGAATCCTGCTCGGGGCAAAGTGTATTCTCCAGTCTCACATCTCTGGAAAGGCACCACCATTCCCCCATCCTTCCCTCATGCCATCTCCTCCCCGTGCTGTCTTGTTCTTTCCCACTGGCCTGCTCACCTTCTTCAGAACCATGAACTCATTCTCAGCCTCTGAGCGCTTGTTAAACTCATCCACATACCTGTAAGAAAAGAGGGAAGTCATGCCCAAGGGTGACTGAGCCAAGGGTGTGTGCACATGTGCCCAGAGAAAGGTGTTTATTCCCGGAGCTAGTGTATAACCTGGGGCGGGGCTGCAGGTGACTATTCCCTGGATAAAACCAGGCTAAAGCCAGTTGAGTGGCATGATTTTTTATGATGGTAGAGCCTTTAAGAGCACATTGGCACCCTATTTCTGACACTACATGTATTGGAAATAAAAGGAGATAAAACATGTGGTTGAACTGGCACATAACCCCTGGTGTTCTTAGACAGCACATTCATAGAGGTCTTTGGATTCTCCACTGCGTGGAGTCAGTCTAGTCCTCATGAGCAAAGACCCTTGGTAACTCTGAAGTGACCAGCCCCTGAAGCTCCCATCTGTTCTCTTCTCTATCTGTGCCCTACCTCCCCTTGAATCTCCCTCATTACCCAGGACAAACAGATTCTCTAACGGTCCTCACTCTTAGCAGTACATTGGAATCATCTGGGGCTCCATGATGCCTGGCTCCCATGCCTAGAAATTCTGATTCAGTGAGTCATGAGTGAAACCTGGACATTCAGAGTTTATAAAGCTCCCAAAATGATTCTGGTTAACAACAAAGGATGAGATCCACTGGTGTTAACACTAAAGTGCCTGACATCTTCCTCTGTCTAAAGGAGCTCCCTAGATGCCCATGCTGTGACATACACCTCATCTTCCTTGGCACCAACACAAATATCAAAAAAGAACAGATCCTCCTTTCATCAGACCCCCATCCTGACACCCCATCTTGTGGCCTACAGACTCAGGTCCTTGAGGACATGCACCAACAATTTCCCAGCTGACCTGCACCACAATCCCCTAGACTTCACTCACTTCCTCTTATATTCCTCCATGAGTGTCTGTATTATGCTCGGCTCTCCATCCAGCTGAGGCTGCTCACCCAGCCAGTCTAGGTGGGCCCACAGGCAGCTGGTGTAGGACTCAAAGAAGGGCTTCAGGTCATTGGTGCTGGCCTTAGAGGTGGCCAACTGCTCCTGCAGGAGGCACCATTTGGTCTCCAGCACCCTGCCTCCTGCTGCAAGAACCCACCTGAGGTCAACCAGGGAGGAGAGGTCATGGCCTGCCCGGCCTCCTGCTCGTGAGACCAACAACCCCAACCCAGGCCTCATGTTCCCAGGCCCCCTCCCCACCATGGGCCCTCACCTTGTCGATGAAGGAGGCAAACTTGTCATTGAGCATCTTGATTTGTTCCTTCTCTTGGGTCTTCACCTCCCTGATCTGAGGGTTGTTTCCCATGTTCAGGGACTGAAGGAGGCTCTGGTTGATTATCACCTTCTGGAGGCGGAGGGGAAAGCCCCCTGAACTCGCAAGGTCCCCGGATGTACCAGGAATACCTCCAAAACCACATCTCTCTCCATTGCCTCTTTCTCTAGCCCCACACGGGCTCCCTCCAAAGGCACCTAAGGAACCCCATGCTGAGCCCCCAGCCTGAGCGGCACATCTGCCCACACTAAGTGAGACCTTCTTGCTCCTCCCAAGGTTGTACGTGCTCTGGCTGCCAAAGGCATCCCCTATTGTGGCACAGGCTGTGGAGGCACTGCCTTCCCCAGAACACAAGGCCGACTGGGACCTGGTGGGGCTGATACAACTCTGGCTGGACACCATGACAGCAGAGCGACCCCTTGAGCCCTTGGTGGCCTGGAACAGCCTGCTGGACTGCTGGCTCATCATTTTCTCTGGGCACAGGAAGATGTCCTGGTTCAGATGCCTCTGAGGAAAAGGCACCTTCTGACACAGGGAGGTAGGTGGCCCCTTTTATAGGTCCCAGTGAACTGGTTCATTAATTGGATGATTTCCAAGGTTTCATTCTCTGGCTACAACTAATCCCCACACCAATTTCCTTTGTTGTAATCCCAGAGTCTCCATTTCAAGTCTTTCCTGTAATTAGCCTTGTATAGACTTTGTGCACTACTGAACCAGGGCCCTCCCTTAATGAATGAGCTTGGCTTCTGCCAGGCATGGCCCAGTCCCAGGGCCCCCAGGCACCAGCTTCTCAGGAGGCAGCAGGTTCAATTAGGTGACTCTGTGGCTTTTTCATTCCCCCAAAACCCTGGGCGTCTACTGATGTCACTATGCTGTCTGCCTCCCAGAACGAACACTACACCGGAGTCTGGGAAGAGTTTGGGAAGACAGAGTGGAAAGTGGGCTCCCTCCTAACTGTAGTGCCTACAAATCTCACAGTGTGTCCCCATGGAATTCACCAGAGAGCCTCTGCTGGTGTGTCCCTGGCTCTATAACACAAGCTGCACCTCTGCTATCCCAGTCACAGGGATGAAAATGTTCCAGACTGACCCAAAGGCCTGAGTGAGTGGACTCAATACCAAAGACATTCATCGGAGCATTATTATTATTGTTCACAATTGGGGTGACCAAGAGATCTCTAATGTCCCTTCTGTCTCCCTGTGGCCCCCTGTTTTATTGCTTTTGTTTATCTCGCTGCTCTGGCGACCTCCACATCCCCTATTTCACTCCCATGCCAGGTTTCTTCCCCTTTCAAACGTGCCTCCTAGGTTCCCTTTCCAGGAAGCCTTTCCTTTTCAGACTCCTGTGGGCTCTTCTGCCTGCATTCCCTTCCTTCCTCTTCCCTACGTGAAGGTTGCAGCCCTGCCCCCTTGACAATAGACACCATGAAGGGGAGTGGGGGGTCTTATCTCTCTGGTCCAACAGTGCCCCCATCACCCAGCACAGTGCCTGGCCCATGGTGGATTTGAAAGTTTTGTAGAATGAATTGCTGCCCAGCTTTTCCTGTTTCTGGTACTGTCCCTCTACAAGGGTCCCTGTGTGTGTCCCACCTCCATTGTCACACTGGACAAGAAAGCCTTTTCCCTTAGGACATTTCTCCAACCCAGATTGTCTCTTACCCCAAGCTCAGGACCAAGCCCTGCACATGTGAGCTCAGGACAGGGTTTTAAGACAAAAACTGGTAAATTAGCTGTCATTTGGGTGGATGGCTTCCCCCTCTGCTAAAAATGACACCTGTGTAACAAGCCTATTTTAAGTGCACAGGAAATGCAACCAGATAGCCCATGGGTGGGAGAAGTGACCCAACCATCAGAAGACCTTGAACCTCCCTTGAAGTCTCACATTTTCTTATCCTCATAAGCCCCCTCAATCTTGCCTTGGATGATTGTTGTGGCAAGCTGACCACCCTAGGAGCCTGGGAGAGAGGCTGCATTGACCTCAAAAAAAAAAAAAAAAAAAAGGTGATTTCATTAAGAACTCTACACTTGGGGTGATAGCAACAGACACCCTAACTACAAGGAGAGATCAGAATCTGGTGGCTTCTAGTGAACCGAGACCAAGGAAGAGGGCCTACTACCATGGGAGGGATGCCGGAAGGCCTTCTAAACAGAGAGGTTAGAAGAGCTGGAGCCCTCGGGTCTGCTGTGGCATCTCCTCTGGAAGCAAAGGATGTCATGATTGGGTGTCAGACATGGATCCACTGTCATCTGACCCTGTGTGAGAGACCTGAGTACCTTCTAGTTGCATGTAGTGGAAGGAAGGAAGGGAAGAAGGCAGGCAAGCTCAGGTGTACTAGAGTTTACAGAGTTCTACCTGCCTCCAGTAGGAGCTTACACTGGGCTTGGAATACACATTTGCTCACACCTCAGCATCTGCATGGACCTAACACCATGCCTTGCCTCTATGGACAGTACCATGGGGATAGATCACTGCATGGCAAGTCAGCTCTCAAAGATTTGTGGGAAATGTCCTCATTGCAAGGCACACAAGACAGCATGAGAGCTAAAGTTTAAGCAAAAACAGTTTAAGCATTTATTGAGCATCTTTTAGGTCACAGAATAAGGAGTTCAGAGGAAAAAGGAGATGTGTTCTATATATGTAGGAAGCAAACAGTCTGACACTCTCATCCAGAACACGAGACAAACACAGATGGAGCCAGTAATAGCTACATGTCTATTGCAGTTATAGGAGGGGATGGAAATGGAATCTGTGGAGGGAAGCTAGCCATGGAAGGTTTCCCAGAAGAAACATCATGAGCCAATTTGTTAAAGAAGACACACAGCATCCCATGTTGGGATGAAGAGACTTGCAGGAACCAGTCTGTGCAGCAAACATTACAGCTTTATTTGAAGCAGGATCATCAGAAGCTACTTAAGGCAACAGAGGGGAGCATGTCATATACACAGATGCAGGGGGCATGTACCAGCATGATCCATTGCGTGGGAAGAAATTATACTGGTCATGGTGACCTGGAAAACTGTGGTGGGTCATGGAATAGAACATGGCTCACTTCTCCCCCAAAGATCCACCCAGAACCTCTAGTCTCTCCTTGCTCCCATCCACTCCTACATTGCTGCCAACATGATCTTATGCAAATACTACTTTCAACCTGTCACTCTTCCACCCAGAAGATAACTAGGCTTCCTGTTCTAGAAGAATGAACTTCTTTCTTGACCTCTAATGCCCTTCCTCCTCTGCTCCTTATTTCTTCCTCCTTCCCCAGTGCCCTCCTTTAATATTAGGGCCTTACCACTCCTTAATGTGTGGATGGCTTCCCTCTCTGCTAAAAATGACACCTGTGTAACAAGCATATTTTAAGTGCACAGGAAATGCAACCAGATAGCCCATAGGTGGGAGAAAGGACCCAACTCATCAGAAGGCCTTGAACCTCCCTTGAACTCTCACATTTTCTTATCCTCATAAGCCCCTCATAAGCAAGTCAATCTTCTTGCTATCATTTGGTGGGAAGTTGGATCAAACCACCTCTGAGGTTTCTTTTACCCCTGTGATTCTGGGATGTTATGATGCTCCCCACTTTCCCTCACCATCATCCTTGGAGAGTTTTGCCTCTGTGACCTACCCTGCATCCTGATCCAGGAATTCCTTGATCTTCGTAATTACACTCATCTTCTTCCTCCTCCACCTCAGTCACCCACTCAGAGCTGTGCCCTGGATCATCACAAAGAAATGTTCCTTCTTGGAAGCTTGAATCCCAAATCCCACTCTCTGGCCATAATCTTTCATCCTTCAATTTACTCCCACCTACCTTCCACCACACCTGTTCTTCGATGTTATAAATACTACCATTGTCTTCATCCCTTCATTTTCTCCTAGCCTATTAGCCTTCTCATGGCCTCTTTTCCTCTTTTTCTCAATCTAAGCGTTACTCATTCATTCAACAAATAATTTTTAGCATCTATTATGTGCCAGGCACTAACCAGGTGGTAGGGAGTAGTGAATAAAATTAACACTGTCTCATCCCTCATGGAACAGTCTACTGGCCATCTGAACAACCTTCCCAGCAGCATCCTCCATTTCCCTATTCTGCTATCTTCTACTAGCAGTCTAACAAAGTCCCATGTCTAGGAGAAGGCTACAACCTTCCTTTTCCCTCCTGTCACAAAACCTGAACACTGCTGGGGGAATCACACAAGCATGTAATCTGGGGCACAGCAGAGTCCTGATCTCCACTTCAGCTGGGTGTTCAATCCCTCTCTTGTCCAGTCATCTTCTCATTCACGCACTTGACCTTTGTCCTAAAATTCCACCACTTTCTTCCAGCCCTTTCTCGTGTGTGTGTGTGTGTGTGTGTGCGTGTGTGTGGGGTAGGAGGTTCCCTGTTGCTGTTTAGTGTGTTAAAAGAAAACTACCATCCCAAAATAGAAGCATTTAGGACAAGCCAGCAAACCAAGACTTAATACCTAACTAACTGCACTTTTTGACCTCCTAGAAATGTAACACCTTTAACTAGTCATACAGAATTTTCTGATCAATACTAGGAAATTTACTGATAAACCTCTTCCACTCCTCTTAAAAGAGTTACTTTGTCTGAACAATGATTCCTTGCTAATAAACTCCTTTCTCCTTTTTTAATGCCCTCTCTCTGCCTTTAAAATCCTTTTATTTATTTCAGGTGAGCTCTTCTCTACTTGTTAGTCAGGATGCGGCCCAATTCTTGAATCATTTAATAAAACCAATTAGAGAGGTGCCTGGCTAGCTCATTTAGTTGAGCATCTAACTCCTGATATTGGCTCAGGTTGTGATCTCACAGTTGTGAAATTGAGCTCCACGTCAGTTCCATGATGAACACGGAGCCTGCTTGAGATTCTCTCTCTCCCCCTCCCCCACTCCCTGGCTCATGCTCTCTCTCAAAATAAACAATTTTTAAGCCAATTAGATCTTCACATTTACTCAATTGAATTTTGTTTTTTAGCAAGTGCTTTTCTGTTTCAAAAAGGCAGGCATGTGAGTGTAGGTGTCTGTGTGTATGTGTAGGTGTGTGATGAGTGAGGCGGGAGTTACAGTCAGAAGGCTCAGATACATCAGCCATGTACAGATGCGGAAATTGGGTAGACTCATTCAACTCTATGTTAAAATTTGTATTTAATTCTAACTGAGCAGCAATAATTATGCAAAACTTAAAATAACCATTAGAAATGCCTCAGGTCCCAGATTTTCTTTGTACTTCCATCACAAAAGATTACTGTTGGATAGCTAAGACCTTGCATCTTAATTACCAGTTTCTCAGGGGAAAAGGTACATGCAGTAAATTTATAGGCATTCAAATGTGGACTGTGTAGGCCTTGGCTGTGAGTAACTGCATCTATAATAAGGCAGAACCTGGCTTGAAACAACCAAAAGACTAGCCTAAACAGTAGCATGAGAAAGGAGCTCTAATGCACACATTTGCTAATTGCTCTCCTCAGGTACCAGTAAAGGGTAGACTGGGGCAAGTTATCCCCAGCAGCCTAGAGGCAGGGAAAATGCTTAGGAGCTTATCTCTATCAGCCAGGGATCAGATAATAAGAGTCTTGACTTCTGACCTTGGCCAGAGTGGAGTCCTCAGAAACTCAACCAGGGGGAGAAAAAAAAAAATCCAGAATGGACAAACAAGGCAGGGGATGGGCTGTGTAGACACATCAATCCCTGCCCCAGCCACAGTTCAGCTTTTCTGAATATCTTGGGGAAGGTTCACAACTAATCAGACGGCAGCAAGCCAGCGAAGCTAGGGAAGCCCACTCCCCTCCAAAACCCTGAAGAACTTTGTAATGAATTCTTTGGTATAAAGCATGGGCTGCCTATTGCCCCTGGCTCTTCACCTGCAGGGTCTTCAAACATCTCTGAGTCTTCTCCACTCTCCCCAGGGGAACTAGCTCTTACCTGAAGAGAGGTATCCTTCAAACCCCAGCCAAGCAACCATCTAGCTGTTCCCTCAGCCCTTGTCTCAGATCAGATTCCCAGCAGAGAGACTCTGAGATGGAGATTGTAATAATGCTGTAAGGGAGTGAATAAAGCAGGATTGAAGGTAGAGGGCCATCCACAACAGACCCCTCATCCCTACAGGGCTGACCTTGCCTGTATCTCTCTTAGCCTCCCCATCCCCACCCCATCATCTCATCTGCTACTGTAGACGTGATTTGGGAGGTGGCTCCTTCCCACTTGGAACTTGGCCTCACATTCCCGCAATCCTGTTAGCCCCTTTGGCCCCCCCCTGCCTGGGCCAGGTTCTGTCGTCCGCCCCCACCTCTTCCACAGGGCACTTATACTGGCCCAGTTATGCCTGTTGCCCAGATTCTGGCCTCCTGAGTGGCTTGAGTTCTGTTGGAATCCTTGTTTCGGACGAGTAGATCAATACGAAAACCAAAATGACTATCCAAAGAGAAAATGGGGGCGCCTGGGTGGCTTAGTCGGTTAAGCGTCCGACTTTCGCTTAGGTCATGATCTCGCGCTTCGTGGGTTCGAGCCCCGCGTCGGGCTCTGTGCTGACTGCCAGCTCAGAGCCTGGAGCCTGTTTCAGAGTCTGTCACTCCCTCTCTCTCTGACCCTCCCCTGCTCGTGCTCTCTCTCTCCTAGAAATAAATAAAAAAATATTAAAAAAAAAAAACAAAGAGAAAATGGACTGCACAAATAGAGATAATGCACAGAAAATGCAAATTAAATAGCTAAAAAATGTATTCATAATATTCAATCTCATTAGCGATCAAGGAAATGAAAATCAAACCAAGAAAATTGTCAGAAACTAAAAAAGAATACTGCAGTGGCCATACAACCGGAGAAACAAAGTCTTATGCATTGCCTGTAAAAGGACCAATTGGCATACTCTTTCTGAACAGTAGTTTGACAATATAAATCAAAATTTTAAAGTGGCCTAGCAATTCCACATCTAGGAAGTTAAGGAACGAATCTTAAAGAACGTACAAGACAAGTGTTCAGAGACACGTGTGTTCATTGCAGCAATGTTTATTATTGTGGAAAAGGTAGATGTAACATCCGCAACAAAATGTGCCATGTCCACATAATGGAAATTGTGCAGTCATTAGGAATGATAACCACAGCCACTGTGACAGGAGGCCGGGCGTGGCTGCTGGAAGTCAGTCATGGGGCCCCCGTGCAGAGCGGCTGGGCGGGGCGTGGAGACCTCTGGGCCCGGGCGCAGGCGCAGACTCGCCAGCCCCAGACTCCGGGGAGGCCCGCCAGCCATGAGCCAGGGCGGAATGGAGGATGCAGAAGTCTTGGGAGAGGGCTTCGCACTGTCCATCTCTTCCGCCTCTGAAGCTGAGTTTGATGCTGTGGTTGGATCCATCGAGGCCATTGTCATGGATGCAGAGTTCCAGGTACTGCAGAGAAATTTCATGGACAAATACTACAAGGAGTTTGAAGACACGGAAGAGAATAAACTCACCTACACACCAATTTTTAATGAATACCTCTCTTTGGTAGAAAAGTATATTGAAGAACAGCTGCTGACACGGATTCCCAGATTCAACATGGCTGCTTTCATAGCAACATTAAAGCATCATAAAGATGAGGTGGCTGATGACCTATTCGACATGCTGCTCACATTTACAGACTTCCTGGCATTTAAACAGATGTTTCTGGACTACAGAGCAGAAAAAGAAGGCCGAGGACTGGACTTAAGCAGCGGCTTAGTAGTGACGTCGTTGTGCAAATCCCCTTCTGTGGCAGCTTCCCAGAACAACCCCTAGCACTGGCTCCCACCTACAGGCAATGGTGGCCTGCACAACACACATGGGCCCAATAGGCCAGGAGAGGCTTCTGCTCCTGATGATTGGAGACTACACCGTGGAGAGACTGGCTCTGTTCTGCAACTGTTTATTAATGTTAGGTTTTGATAGGTCAGAAAGTCCTGATGCTCCCAGGTCTTCTCTTTTTCCTGAAACACCTTCTTCTATTCAATAATTCCTAGTATTCCTGCCAAAATAGACACCTCTCTCAGGTGCTTCTGAGAGTCAGACTGCTCTGGGATAAGACTAGGTCAAGCATTCCATCTGGAAGGCCCCTTTCCCTGGAATATGTGTTCCTGTGACAACCAAGTGAAACACCACCATCACAAACCCTCCCTGTGGGAAATACCAAAGACAGGTTTTGCATAAATTTCCCCCTGCTCACAGCTCTTTCACTTGATTGAGAGTTTCAGTCCTTCAAACCCAGGGACCCATCTGTGTGGACTTTTTGTCTGTTTAGCAATGCTTATCTACATTGTTAAAACAGCTGGCCCTGTCTGAAACTCCTATTTTCAGCCCACCATCACGGGAAAATTAGAACTGGTCTTGGCTGTGGGAATAAACTAAAAAATGATGTCTTTCGCCCAACAGCGTCATGTGAAAATCAATTCCTAGTCTTGGGTTTACAGTTCTTTTATCACTGTCTTCTTCTAGTCCTGATTGAGTCCTACTGTTGCAAAAGAAGCCTTCTTTAGCTTTGGATCTGTATGGGGCGCCCGGGTGGCTTAGTCGGTTAAGCGTCCGACTTTCGCTCAGGTCATGATCTCGCGGTTCGTGGGTTCGAGCCCCGCGTCGGGCTCTGTGCTGACTGCCAGCTCAGAGCCTGGAGCCTGTTTCAGAGTCTGTGTCTCCCTCTCTCTCTGACCTTCCCCTGCTCACGCTGTCTCTCTCTCTCTGCTAGAAATAAATAAAACATTAAAAAAAAATTTTTTTTAAAAAAAAGAAGCCTTCTTTAAAAAATAAGAATCGTTTTTGAAAAAAAAATGTTTTGTAGATGAATACTCAGACTAATCTGGTAGATTTAATCTTAGAATTTATTTGATTATCCAGTTAAAGAACAAGAATTAAATGGTTGTACTTTTTTTAAAGTTTATTCATTGATTTTGAGAGAGAAGAAGAGAGATTTGGGAGGGGCAGAGAGGGAGGGGGGGAATCCCAAGCAGCCTCTGCACTGCCAGCGCAGATCCTGATGAGGGGTTCAAACTCATGAACCATGAGATCATGACCTGAGCTAAAACCAAGACTTAGACGTTCAACCGGCTGAGTCACCCAGGCTCCCCTAAATAGTTACACTTTGTAGTTGTTAATGCTATGAGAGCAAAAATACTTTCATCATTGGAGTTACTAGTTTACTGAATACCAATGAATATGTACTGTATGCTGGAAATAGACTAAAGTTATACTCTTCTTATTGCGCATTAAATGTTTATGCAGATTTGCTTAAAATCCTTTCTGTATAAATCAGTTTGTTAGGTTTTGGGTTGGGGTTAGGATGAGTTTGGTAAAAATGTGATTCTCCAGGCTCTGCCCTTCCAGCTCACTTTTCCCCGCCAAAGTGGTATTCACTGGTCTAACTCAGCCTGAATAGGAAGGGATAGCAAAGAGTTTTAATGATCTCTATGTGGCTTATGTTAGTAAAATGTTTGGTAGAATATTAATGACCAGAAAACATGTATGTCACACCTCTAGAAAGAAGGAAAAAATAGTACTTTAATTCCCAACGTGTACCTTTGGGGATTTTTTAAATGAAAATAAGAATCTGCACTGAAAAAGAAAATAATGATCTCCATCTATATTGGTCATTATGGTAAGATATTATTTGCTAAGTTTCTTCCAAGCTAGACTTTAAACTCTACGAGAGCAGAGACTATATGTGTTCTTCACTCTATTCCTGAGCCTGGAACAGTGTCTGGAAAATGATAGGATCTCACTCTAGTTGTTGAATGACTAAATGGATAAATTTCACAATAGATTAAATGAAAAATCAGACTATAAAGCAATATGTATTTTAAGGCCCTATTCTGTAAAAGATGATATATTTACATGCACCTATCTATATGCGTGTGTGTGTGTGTGTGCATGCAAATGCATACACATAGGAAAATGTCACAGGATGGTGGAATTATAGATGATCTTTCTTTTTTTTTTACTTAGTTAATTTTATGCATTTTTGCTACAGGTGTGTGTTGTGTTTGTAATCTAGAGGAAGACCTTTAGAAGAAGAGAGAAAGAGTGGGGGATAAAGAATAAAAGATAAAAGATGAAGAATGAAGAAACAGTTGCCTCCAGGAGACAGATTGTTTAATCCTAAAGACCTAACTGGTAGGATTTCAAGCTTCAATTTGGAAAGGCTCCTGTCACCTCTCTGACCATTTCATAAAGGTGAATACTACCTACTCTACACACTCTGGCTGCCTTCAGAAGCAAAGAACTTCCTCGGCTCTATCTTCACATGGGAGATGAATTTGAGGGGTTCTTCATGGCTCAGAAAGCTCAGAATTGCCAGCTTATGATATTAGAGATATTCCATCCTCTCCAACCCCAGCCTGGCCTCAGATATGGTGCCCTCACCTTGGAAGCTTCCCTGATTCACTGGCACATGGTTTAGTACCAGCCTGTGTCAAGAGCATGAAACGTGATGCTAGCCCTAGAATTCTCCTGGGCTTTGGTCTGGACATCTGCCCTGTAACCTTGCCCTTCCTCCATGTTGCCCAGACTCTCCTTCCCAGGCCTGCTCCAGGCTTCTTGTCCAGCATGCCTTGATTGACCCCCGTCCCCTGCTTCCAAGTATCCTGTAGTCTTTCACCAACTCCTTCCATTGCTGCCTCCACCATCTCTCCTCACAAGAGCTCATAAGAAGGTGCCAGGCTCTCACTGTCAACTTTCAACTTCATCCTGCCTCAGAGTGTGACCTATTCTAGGGTGGAGGGGAGGGAGGTCCTACTCTCATTACTCTCTTCATTCTTTCAGTTGGCCCCCAAACTTTCACTGTGTGCCCCACATGCTGTGCAGGCCCCCAAGACAGCACTCAGGAACAGGCTCTCCCTACATGGAATAGACAGATAAGAGACTGAAAGGCCATCCCCAAACCCTGCTGCTTCAGGCTGATGAGAGCTGGGTTGGTCCAATGCAGTCAGCCTCTACCCAGAAAGTTAGGCAACACAAGGAGCAGAGCATCTGGGGTGTCTTCCTAGGGATTGGTGATGCTTCCAGTGATGTCTCTAAAGGGCCAGTAAGAGCAGCAATCCAGAATGGTCTGTCCTACTCCCACAATACCTTGAGCTATGCCAAGGATAAAGGGGGAAGGGACTCTCACCTGCCAGCCGGCCTTGAAAAGATGGGCAAGGATTTATTACACTCTCAAGTGTAGGAACTGTAAAATTAGTCTCCTCCAAGGCTTGACACCAGGGCTGCTATATTTTGGAGATCAAATGGGATGAGCATAGGAGATCAGATCAGGCTCAAGAACATGGAGACCTCGTCCTGGTACTTTTCTTGGACCATCAGATAAATGTACAGATGACCTCTCATTACTTCAGCTCTGGATCTGACTTTGGGGGGGTGTGGGGAGATAATGTATGATCTGCAGTGACTTACAAACCAAAATTTTACCATGCTCAAAGGCATGCAGCTGGGATTGGATTCGGGAGTGAGGGAAGGAACAGAGATTCCCCTGAAGTTCTCAGTTTCCTGGTTTCCTTCCGTGGCTATCTCGCTGTCCCTCTCCTCCCTGGGTTTGGGTTACAGATTTCTGGGAACAGCTGGGAGATGCCAGTGTAGTGCGACTATGCATCTTCCTCAATACTAATTTTACATCCATCTGGAATAAATTCCACTGATGGTTCTGCTACTCTCTCTCTCTCTTGCCTGATGAGTGAGTTTGGAAGGAAGAACTGGGCATGCATAGTTCTGTCCATCCATGTCTAAAGATCTGACTACCCATAGCGAGCTTATGTTCTGCTCTTCTGCTCTCCTATCTCACATGAGAGGTCTGAAACCATAGGGAAGGCCATGATGACCCTATATATTGTGTCTGCCCAGGTAGGAAATCTGGTCTAACCCTGAGGTCCTGTAATAAGAAACCCATTCCACCAGAGGTATAAACAGTATTCCCCCGTATCTGCTTTGCTAGTAATAAATGCAATATTGGCTCTCCATTTGCTCATTCCTTTGTCTTATTTTTTAATTGGCTGAGAACCTGGTCAGGGAAGAGATGGTGTTATGCATTGACCCCTCCAGACTCCAGAAGCTGTGTTTGCAGAAAGAGACTTTGCTGTGTTTGCCCAGCATGGGATTTGGAGCAAAGGAGCCACAGTCCTAGGAAAATCTCTTCCCTTGATGAACTACAAAGCCCTCTTTGTCCAAGACTGGATCCCAGAGGTCTGCTTAGAGGAGGATGGATGGGAAGACCTCCCTGGGAGTGGGGGGTCCCCACATAAGCAACATAAATACTCTTGGGCAGGCCTATCACAAGAATGCAGCCAAATGAATAAAGGAGAAGCTAAGCCTATCGAGCATCCCTTATACCCACCATAACTTCTGGGAGACCACCAACCACACTTGATTTCTCTCCACTCTTGGACCTCCGTTTATTCTATGACTCCCTGAATGAAAGCCAAACACCAGAATGCGAAACACAGTGCAATTTATTGAGAAAAGAAAGTGCAACATAATCATCACCAGAGGCTCCACAGCTGGGGAAATTAAGGGGACAGAGGTAAGGTCAGGACATGATGCCAATGTGAAGAGGGCACCCTGAGAACCAACAGTCCAGAGAACTTGACCATTCACTCCCTAGCACCCCCCTCCTCAGCGGGGCTGAAACACGCTTACTTCCAGACCATCAACTCCCAGTAAGAAAGGGAGATGGGCCAGGGTGGGAACAGGCCAGGCTGGAAAAGTCCGTAGTGGTATGGAGTTATCACATCGGGAGCTATCACAGCCTCATCTGGGGGTGTCATCGTGGAGGACTGGCAGCTGGACCTTCCTGGCCTAGGAGAGGTCTTGGAGATGGAGGAGCCAGAAAGAAGTTCAGCCTCTTCTCTGGGGAACTTGAAGAAAAGCGAGGTTGAGGTTGGCCTTTGTTGATGCCAAGCAGAGTAGGAGGTGCCGTGGCAGGCTGAGAGGGATGCAGGTGGGCATGGACACTTTACCCCAGAGGATCACTTGGAGCAGTGTTGGCTCGAGCTGGTTGCCTGGGAGAAACGGATGCTGGTGCTGCCTCCACTGACAGACTTATTATAGCCGCTGCCTCCCGAGGTCTGAATGCCGCCAGAGCTGGAGCCAATTCCACTCTGGCTTACAGAGCTGCTACTTCCGCTGCTGAGCCTGCCCCCACCGCTGGCACTCTGGTAGCCCCCGCTGCTACCACCGGTGACCGCGTAGCCGCCGCTGCTGCCACAGCTGACCCCTCCGTAGCCACCACTGCTGCCTCTGCTGCTGCTGCCGCCTCTGTAGCTACCGCTGCTGCTGCCACTGACCCCTCCACGGCTTCCAGCAGAGCCGCTGCTGGTGCTGGTGACATTGCTGACCACTGCTGCAGAAAACAGGCACTCGATTCAGGCAAAGACCTGGGTCTGCATCACAGCTCTGCCCTGCTTGGCTTGCGGATTGGAGGAATGTGCTCAACTTCTCTGAGGCCTCAGCTTGTAATTGACAAGAGTGAGCCTGGCCCTCTGTTGTCCCTCCCCAAGAACAAGAGCCAGAAGCGTCCATAGACATTTCTGGTTTTCCAACCTAAGGAACTCCCCAAGACCACAGGCATTTTAACTTTGGCCTTAACGTTTCCTGGCTTAATGTGAGGCGGGGAGTGTGTGGCCATGGCTCTAGCGCTGTTTGGGGGCCTGGTCTCCTTGCATGGGTCAGGCTCTACTGCTGTAGATCAGTCAATGAGTTTGTCTCTGATCACCCTTTTTGCAACCCAGGGAGAAAATTTTTGAAGAGCTACTTACAAATGCTCACAGCACTCTGACACTCTCCAGACATCCTAAAAAGGAAGAGAAAGAGATGTGGACTATTTCTGCAATGAGTCATTAGCTCTGTGGCTAATGAGGGTTCATTACCTTGGGAGCAACATCCCCCTATTTGCTCTACTAGAAGTCAAGCTTCCAGGGGGAAGAAAGGCTATTCTAAGTGTCTCCATGACCACATCTCCCCAAGAAAAGGGGCTTGGGGGGCTAGAGAGTGGGGTTGAGGGATTCAGAAGCTTCTCCAGCCACCCTCCATTTCTTCATCCGTCCGTCTTCTTTCCCTTAGTTTCCAGAGCATCTGTTCCGGGCAAAGTGCTCAACACCCAGCCCCCAGGTGGTTAGTCCCTCCTCACCTCTCCTCCCCTGCTGAGACCGTCTTTTTACTTCCCTGATTTTTTTCTGATCTTCCTCCTCCAAGAAGCCTTCCCCAGTAAACCTTCCCGGGGAGGGGGGCGGGGGGGTAGGCTGGTGATGGTTCAAGGTAGGTAAAATGTAAGAGGAGCTGACACTCAACACATGATGAACCTGAAAATGTCCTGCCCACACAGCTCATCTTCCTGTGCCTCATCCATGTTCATGGAGCAGGCACATCCACACATCTGAGCAGACGTGGAATGTGTCTGTGCACCTTGCCAGTGTGGGCCCCGCTGTGGTCGACCACTCTGTCCTCATCCCAAAATCCCCAATACACATAGCACCATCTTCACTCTCACACCTGTCATCAAGATTTATAAAAAATCCTTAAGCTTCCTTCTCATACCTGCTTCCTTCATCAGATTGGGAGCTACCTAAGACCAGAGGCTCGACACACAATGCGTGGAGCAGCTAGTCAGCAGAGATCTCTCAATTCTTGACAGTCCTTTAGCATTTGATATCCACTCCCTAAGCCCTTATCTGCTACTTGATATTGTGCTGTTTTTCCAGAGTGTGTGTGCATCGGCCACCTCCCTTATGGACTCAGCCTCAGGGGTGGAGCATTGCAGGACTGTCTATACTATGCTGTCCAATATGGTAACTACTAGCCACATGAGGCTAACTACACTTATTAAAATTTATTAAAATTAAGTGTAAAACTCATGTCCTCAGTTGCAGTAGCCATTAGTACGCAAGTGACTAATAGCTACCATATTAGAGAGCACATAAAATGTTCTGCCATCTCAGAAACTTCCAGGGGTGCCTGGGTGGTGCAGGTGATTAAGTGTCCAACTTTGGCTTAAGTCATGATATCACAGTCAGTGAGTTTGAGCCTCACATGGGCTCTCTGCTGTCAGCATAGAGTCTGCTTCAGATCCTCTGTCCCTCTCTCTCTCTGCCCCTCTCTCTCTCTGCACCTCAAAAATAGATGAACATTTTTTAAAAAGCTCCAATGGATATCACTGTAACTATTATCATAACCCCAATGCACATTTTATTACTCATTGCTCATAAGAATGAACAACAGAGCTGTGTAATACATATGCCCATGGTAAATAGGAGAATCAATTATCTTGATTCACCAAAAACAAAATCCTAACTTCTGTCATTCAGGAGGTTCCTTACCCTTTGAGTTGTCCTCTCCAATCATCTTGCTCTCTTTCTTCATTATCAAAGGTCACTCTAAAATCCTGTCTGGAGAATGCTGGCCCCACAGCCCCTTACCTGCACTCCTCGCCCTCCAGCAGCTTGCGGTAAGTGGCAATCTCCATGTCCAGGGCCAGCTTCACGTTCATCAACTCCTGGTAGTCCCGCAGCAGCCGGGCCAGGTCATCTTTGGCCTTCTGTAGGGCAGCCTGCAGCTCTTGGAGCTTGGCATTGGCATCCTTGAGGGCCATCTCCCCGCGCTGCTCAGCTTCAGCAATGGCCGCCTGCAGGTTGGCGTTCTGGTCCAGGGGAAGGTAGGAGAGTAATTAGCATAGTGATCAAGAAACAGCTGATCTTTCCTGAAAGTCCTTTTCTCCATTCAGCATCCCTCCATCCCTTACCAGAAATTGCAATGTCACATACCCGGAAAACACAAGTCTGTTTTGTAATTGGTCTGTTTATCTTTGGCCCATTGAAATTAACTCATGTCTCATCAGGAAAAGGAACACAGGGGCACCTGGGTGGCTCAGTCGGTTAAGAGTCCAACTTCAGTCAGGTCATGATCTCATGGTTTGCAAGTTTGAGCCCTGTGTCAGGCTTTATGCTGACAGCTCGGAGCCTGGAGCCTGCTTAGGATTCTGTGTCTCCTTCTCTCTCTGCCCCTCCCCCACTTGTGTTCTGTCTCTCAAAAATAAATAAATGTTTAAATAAGAAAAAGAACACATTCACTGGTAAAGGTAGTAGTAATCTGGTAACTGGTTTTTTGCAAGACTGTTAAATACTCCCCACCTAATCAGTTTATTCCAGTGACACAAATTAGCCATTGAGGTTATGACAAATAGTTTACTGAAGGTAGATCCTACTGAGAACTGAGTGTTTAAGGCCCTCACTACAACTGCAAGATTTCCAAGAAGCTCATTTTTCAGAGGGAATCTCAGGGAGAATGGAGTCTCCTAGAGACAGCTATCCCACATGTGACACCATGAAAGGACAGAGAAAGCATGTGGCAGAGGCACAATAGTTGCCTCTCTCTCCCCACGGGTCAGAAGACCTCCAGGATCTCTCCAATAGGTCCAGACCCACCTGCTTCTTAACATTCTCAATCTCAGCCCGCAGCCTCTGGATCATCCTGTTGAGCTCCATGATCTCACTCTTAGTGTTCTTCAGGTCATCCCCATGCCTGCCGGCTGTGGTCTGCAGCTCCCCAAGCTGACAGAGGAGAAACCAGTCAACATGGCTTCACAAAATGTTACAATATTCTTGATGAAGGTCAGCAGGACCTAAACCCAGAGTATGCAGGCAAAGAGAGGGCTCTCACCTTGGTCTGGTACAGCGCCTCGGCCTCTGCCTTGCTCCTCTGGGCGATGTCCTCATACTGGGCCTTGACCTCAGCGATGATGCTGTCCAGGTCCAGGCAGCGGTTGTTGTCCATTGACAGGACCACGGACGTGTCACTGACATGACTCTGCATCTGAGACAGCTCCTACAGGGAACACGAATGGTCATTCTCACCATCCCTTGGCCCAGGAGATGCTGGGAATGAATAAGTCCAGGAATCTTCTACCAGCAGAGATATCCCCAAAAATGGGGCCGGGAATGGAACAGCCAGAAAAATAAGCTTGCATTTCAGACCTGGCTATAGCCTAAAGGATGCCAGGCAACAAAGTTAAAGAAAACCTGCAAATAGAATCAGGTTCTCAGCCTGAGAGTATCAGACAGTGAGCCCAACTGTGTGGGTTCCTTGGGACTGGAGTAGGGAGGAGTGCTCTGAAGGACTTAGCTGTGCTATTGGTATAAGAGCCAGGGGGAAAGTGTAGAACAAAATGGGCTGAGGACACAGGAAAAACAAAGAAGATGGAGATGGACCCTGTCCCTGTAGCCCAGGTCTATGTGGGCTGGGTGAGCTAAGTTAGCATTTCCCAGGTGGGGTGTAGCTGAGTTCCAAGCTCTGTTGCTGGTTTTGTGAGTGTTCTGCCCCTTGACTATCTCCTAACATCTTGTTTGAGAAGCATGTTAGAGAAGATGCAGACAGGAAGGCTCTGGAGCTCGGCAAACCGAGGAATCAAGGAATCACCATCTCATAGAGGGTCCTCAGGAAGTTCAGTTCATCTGTCAGGCTGTCCACCTTGGCCTGTAGCTCCACCTTGTTCATGTACGCCGTGTCCACATCCTGAAAGGTACAGAGACGGGCAATCAGATACCCAAATGAACGACCCACCATTCCCCTACCACCCACAGCTCTTTCCTAAGCCTTTACCCTCCCCTGCCCTCCCCCTAATTTCCACTTCTCACCTTCCCTTTTAATAGAAAATCGAAGTGGTTTTCTTCCCTTTAATTGCTTTGACAAACCAAACCCTGATACTTTAACAAAATATAAACCCTATTAGTCAGGCATGGAGTATGAGTAGAAAAATCACATTTATCTAACATGTGACTTTGGGGTTTTGGTACCATGTAACCAGCCTTCTGAATAGAAATGAAGGTATTCTTCTCACTACTTCATCTTTACGATGACTGTTTAAGTCAGCTACAAATATTGGTCACTTGTTCTTATTAATACCATCCAGGGTACACTTGTAGGCTGAAAACCTTGATTAATGCTACACATAAAGCCGCCATTATTCGTTTGCATTACTAATCAGTTCATTAGTCACAGTGACATTGTAAGATGTCTTTCCTTACCAATAATATATTTAGAGCAGCTTCCTTCATTTCCAAAAACTGTCTGGAAAAATAAAAACCACACACACAGCATAGGGTCACTGTGCCCCAGAACTACTGGCTGTGCCCTGACTCCATGGGAGTAGTACCCAGAAATCAGAAATAAACCCTTGGTCTGCTCCATCCTTCTCACTCACCTTCTTGAGCCCCACAAACTCATTCTCGGCCACATTGCGCTTGTTGATCTCATCTTCATACCTGGGACAGAAAGAAGCACACATTTGGACAGTGAAATTTCAGAAATTTTTTAAAACGGGGACATGGGGGTAGATCCTAAGCACTCATCCAGAATCTCCTCACCAGGGGACAGGACCAGCTTCATGAGCACGTGGCCTGTGCAGTTACACAGGACCCTGGGTTCATAAAGTCCTCACATTCAGTTTAATGCTCTGCTGGCACCAGCCCGATTTTTTAACAAGGGCCCTGCATTTTCACTGGGCACTGAGCCCCCAGAATTAAGTAGCCAGTCCTGCTTAGAGAACTTTCAGAGCTCAGGCGACTGCCTCGTCCTCCTCCCTCCAAGCCCAGGCAACAGGCTGAAGTGTGGGAAGATGGGAGGGTGGGGAGGGGAGGTGGAGAGTGGGGGGCAAGGGCATGGACTGCAAGGAGCCTGACTACTTACTTGCTTGGCTGTGACAAACATCACAAAGCACAATGTGTGTACATGAGATCCAGAGAGGTATTTTCTCAGACTAGGTGCTTCTGCCTCTGTCCTCTGTTTCCCTTTTCATTAACAGTTGCTTCTTACAGGAATTTGGGTTAAAAATGAACTTATGTCTCCTGAGTGCATCAAGGTTATGAGATTCCTGCTTGTTAATGACTAAAGTCTCCCACCAAGTGTCTGGATGTCACGAAGACTGAAAAATGGAATGATTCCAGGGGAAACGGTTTCTGGGCAACGTCAATCTGAGTTGCCCACTGGATTCCCAGAGCTCAGCACGGAGCCTGACACAGAGTGGGTGCCCACTAGGCTTGTGCAGTTGACCCAGAATGGGGCTTCCCACCCCTGTGGGTCCTGACCCCGGGGATATCTGCAGCTCCCTTCCCACCTTGAGAGGCCCTGTTTGCCTCTCACAGACCTCAGAGGGTATCAGCTACAACCCCACACATGCAGGCGGAGATTGACTGAAGCTACAGAAACTGAGTATTGGACTGGACAAAGAGTGTTTTACAAAGTGACCCTAGACCATCTGCCAGGAACCCGGGCAGATGGGGCGCTAGACTCTTGGGACCTGCCCCACACCTACTGATTCAGAATAACTAGGTCTGGTGCACAGGGATATGCATTTCTGACAAGCTTCCAAGGTGATTCCCATGTACAGTAAGAATGGAGGGCTCTTCATCCCAAAAGGGTTTTAATTCTGGGAAGATTCTCTCATCCACCTAAATTAGTGTAGGAGGAGCCTGCCTGGAGCCTGAGAAATATGTCATAATTATCCACCTAGAAGTCTCAGTCCCCACCCTCTGACCCCTTCTACTTGGTCATGGACCACTTGATAAGTCCATCCAAGAATATTGACTGAAGGTGCAGTCAGGGACAGTTAAAATCTCAAATTGAGGCTACACCTCCCTGCTAATCCCCCGGAAGAAGAAACTCCCCATTTGGGGCCTCACTTCTTTTTGAAGTCTTCCACGAGGTCCTGCAGGTTCTTCAGCTCTCCTTCCAGGTTCCCCCTCTCCCCCAGAGCCAAATCCAACTGCCTGCGTAGGAAGCTGATGTAGGATTCAAAGAAAGGCTCCAAGTTGTTAGGGCCTGAGCCAGTGCCTGTGGTTTGCTGCTGGAGCAGATTCCACTTGGTCTCCAGGACCTTGTTCTGCTGCTCCAGGAACCGCACCTGCATCAGGTGAGAAAGAGAAGGAGTCAGCCTCCTGAGTTGGGCAAGTGGAGCCACACAACCCAAAGAGTGGAAAATGAACCCAGTTCTCCAATCTGCAATAGCCTCTGTTGTGTTGTGTTTTGCTTTTTAACTTGGAAGAGTGAGAATTTAGAGAAGGGAGAGCTAGAATTTGTTGTCTATACCTACTACCTTCACTTATTCTATCTCAGTTAATCCTCACAGCCACCTGTAAAGGAGGTGTTACTATCCCCTTTGTAGACAAGGAAACAGAGTCTCAAACAGTTTAACTTGCCCAAAGTGATGTGGCTACTACATGACAAAACTAAGAGTCATACCCAGCACTGCCCTATTCTACTAGGATCCTTGGGAACACCACTACATGAAGCCAGCATAAATAAAGTTATTTATAATTATTTTTAAGTAAACATTTTACCTCCCTACAGGCAGTGAAAA
This sequence comes from Hyaena hyaena, assembly GCF_003009895.1. Lineage (NCBI taxonomy): Eukaryota > Metazoa > Chordata > Mammalia > Carnivora > Hyaenidae > Hyaena > Hyaena hyaena. Next base: position 1,193,877 of record NW_024081141.1, on the reverse strand, counting down.
CAGTCATCAAGGTCTAACTTTTCTTAAGTTGTGCCACATTTTCCCTAGTTGTTTCCCCTTTCATTTACTCAGCTTATAGTTGACCTGGGTTTAACTTCGGACCCAGGTTCATTCCCCCAGATCCAGCACACCCTACCCTGCATAGGCCGCTCAAATCAAGAAGGTGAGTCAGTTGCTGATACCCATCACTGAGAGGCAGTCCCACGTTTCCTAGTAATGTAAATTTAACTACCAGCTAGTTTAGATTATCCAGCAGTTGCTCTCCAAGAGAAATTGAATGATAGCTATAATAAGTTCGTGGCTAATGCCCCATTCTTAAAAGGGAGAATGAGCACGTCCGGCCCCCACTTCATTTTCCCTAGTCATATCCACAGAAGGAAATCAGGAACTGGATTCCCTTTCCTTTCCCTGTTTCACAGTTAGGAAAACAAGGTCCGAAGAGCAAAAGAGGCATGTTTGCTGTCCTGAAGGGCCCAAGGCAGAACCAGAACAAGAAGCCAATACTCCACCTGTGGGCCTGGTAGATCCTATAGGCATCTTTGTATACCAGCCCCCTGTGCAGCCAAAACCATCCACGCCACCTCTGAACCTTGCCCTCACCTTGTCAATGAAGGAGGCAAACTTGTTGTTGAGGGTCTTGATCTGCTCCTTCTCCTGGGTCTTCACTTGCCCGATCTGGGGGTCGATCTCCACATTGAGGGGCTGCAGGAGGCTCTGGTTCACAGTCACTTCCTGGATTCCCCCAGGGAAGCCACCAGGACCAAAGCCACCAGGCCCACCAAAGCCACCGGGCCCACCAAAGCCACCAACTCCACCAAAACCCCCAGCCCCTCCAAAGCCACCAGCCCCTCCAAAGCCACCAGCTCCTCCAAAGCCACCAGCGCCTCCAAAGCCACCTCCCATTCCTCTGCCACCACCAAAACCACCACCAAAGCCACCTCCATAGCCACCCCCAAAGCTACTGCCACAGCTGCTATGCCCTCCCCCAAAGCCACCAGCCCGGGAGCCACCAGCCACGCTGATGGAGATGCTCTTATTGCCACCCAGGCTGTAGAGGCTGCGACTGCCAAAGCCACCCGCCCCACCCCGGAACCCGCAGGCCCCTCCACTGGCTCCCCCTGAGCGGGCCACACAGCTCATCCTACTGCTTCCCGAGACCACAGCGGAGCGGCCTGAGAAACCCTGGCTGCCACCACTGAAGGACTTCTTGCAGACTTGTCTGTTCATGGTGAGAGAGCTTGGAGGTCAGCTAGCAATCGCTTAGCAAGAGTCTAGAGGGATGAAGGCAGAGGACAGGGATGGAGAAGAAGCTGGCCTTTATATACCGAGGATTTAGGCTTGGCACATGGAAAGGCAAGCAATTAGCTGAGAGTCATCTTGGGTTTGGTTTGCCTCCCGGGCAATAAGTTGCTTCTAGATTTGCAACACACCTCAAAACTAATCCTCTGGACCAAAATGACTTTGCTTTCTTAGCTTAATCACCCAAACTTGCCACAGTTGACAAAAGACAGAAGCTCTCCTCCCTCCCTTCCTGTGATTTCCTCAGGGGGCTTAGGGAACTCAGACAGCATCTGACCCAGCAGGATGAATTGGATTTTGACACCAGGAGATTAGGAGCCACTGAGCTCCATGACACAAGGGTGAGGACCAGACAACCTCTTCCATATGGGCTGAGTCCCTCCCTGCAATGCCAGAGTGCCACAACCCAGTGACATGTCATCTGTGCCCACCTCTTCAGAGAAATACCTAGAGGAGGGCTGGAGTGGGGAGGAGAGGTGCACTGACCCCACGGTTCACTCTGGCACCATTTCAGTCAAAGGCATCCATTTGAGCTAGCCTATCATTTGAGGTGAGCAATACTGCTCATGGGAAACAAAACAAGATTAAAATGACCCATGGGTCATATATGAAGCAAACAAGTGTAAGTCTTGGGAAGAGGACAGACAGGCGCAGAGAGGAGCCTCAGACCAAGCCCCTCCACCACCATCCTTGACCCACAGCAGGTGATTTTTGGATCCAGAAGTAGGAGATGACAGAATGTGGGGACCTTCCAGTAGGTGGGTGGAGTAAGCTGAAAAATCCCATCCATCTCAGGATAAGAGTATGTGCTGTGTCAGACCTGATGGCATAGGACTTCCACCTTTCCACCACCTGATCTGGGTTAGATACCCCTCCCTGTTTTCCCACCATACCCTATACTTTTCCCACCATGCCTTAAAGCAGACTTATATGTTTATTTGTCAATAGCCCTGTAGGCCCAGAGCTCATCAAGGGAAGGAATTGAGTCCTACTCATTCTGAATCGCCAGCTTCTTGTGTAGGGAAAGCACAACCCCGACATGTGTTGTTAACTGACGAATGACCGGGGTCTAAGAATAGAAATATCTAGACCCAGGTCCTACCTCAGTCTTATGGAATGAAAATCTTCAGAGCAGGGGCTTGAGTGTCTATATTTTTAGTAAGCCCTTCAGGTAATTCTTATGATCTGGGGAGTTTGGGAAGCCCTGGTCTAGACTATGGGTATTCCATCTGGGCCCAGGGAGTTAGTGGGGAGGAAAGGTAAAGGATCCATGATGGTAGACTGGGCATACTGATACCCTACTGTTCTAACTTCCAATGGTTCAACTATCCCCCATCCCCATGCCAACCCATCTCCACACCCAACCACACTACCTATGGCAAGAGTACATTTCAAGTTGTTATCCACATTTACAACTCTGAAAGGTATGACAGATCAGGAGGGAGTGATTCTAGACTCCCCAAGAAATAAGTGGTTGGTATTGCCTCCAGAATTCCAATCAAATCAGCACCAATCTGTCTTTCTGGGGTGGTTTCCAGACAAGACAATCTGGGGTAGAGGATCGGTCTGAAGATCCTCAAGTCCATCAATTTTAAGTGCTCTGCAGCTAATTCTTAATTTTTTGTTCGGCAGTTTTGCAAGAGCCAGCCTGCCTGGTTACAGTCCCAGCTCTACTACTCACTAGCTCTTTGACCTTGGCCGCTGCTAAACTTCTATGTGCCTTGGTTTCCTCAACTATAAAATGGGTATGATGATAGCAGGTACTTCATGAGGCTGTTGTGAGCACTACGTTAAATAAATATAAAATGTGCAGCATAGTGTTTGACACCTAGTAAGACACTGTACACTGAGCTATGGCTAGTACTCTATTTGGGGACATGGAAAAAGGAGGTAACTTAAGTTTGGCCTTGGCTGTTCTCAAACAACCTTGCACTCTGAGCAACTCACCAAAGGATAGTAGAGAAAGGAAGCCAAGGAAGGGTGGAGAATAAGAAACTCAAGCTGGGATGGTAGAGCATGACCTCTGCTGGGAGGGATTTGGGCTGGTGACCTTGGGCTGTGATTTAACACACTAAGTCTGTATTCTCATCTGTCAAATCCCTTCTTACCTCAGTTGTTTATAGTGAGCCTCATAGGATATAACATAAGGGAAAGTCCATTGAAAATTATAAAATGCCACACAAGAGTAAGGCAGCTGTGCTCTAACAAAGCCTGTCATCATAAACTTCAGACCTGGTTCAAACCCCTTCTTTACCTCGCACGATGTAGCTACCTTGGACTAGGTACTTGACTTCTTTGAGCCTCTCTTTCCTTATTTGTAAAATGAGGATTCCACCCCACTTGCAGGATTGTTTTGAGATTTAAACAGGGTCCACAAACAAATGTTTGGATTTTGCAATCCATATTATCCATCTATAGAAAATCCATGAAGGGGGTCTGTGTTGGGTTCTTCATTGAGACAATTACTCCACCCATCAATTGAATGCCAGTCCCTCTTGGTGAGATCCTTAGTCTCATTCTTTGGACTTCCCTTAAAAACACAAGATCAAATGCCTTGCTGGGAAAAGAGTTGAGCCAAGCTCACCTGAAGCTCCAGGTGAGAGCCCAAAGCAAACAAAAACAGATGTTAGTATCTCTGATTCCCTTCCCCTCCCTTGGCTCTGGTGCTGAAGCAGCGGGTGGCAGTCTCCTAAGTATGGCTTATGTCTACCATCCTGGCCTATCCTGGGGAATAGGAATAGAGAGAGGCAATGGGCAGATCACAAAAGCACCGGTTTGGGTTGGGCTCCCCTAATCCACATTTTCTGAGCCTGCCAAAGCATCGCCTTATTTAGCTGGTTGGGTTTGTTCTCTCAGCAGTTGACTGAAGCTGCTGGAAAAAGTCAGAGTTAGCATCCTCGGCAATATTTCTCTCACTCACTGCAGGATCTTTTCGAGCAGTGGCGTCTAAATGGGCTGCCTCCTGCCAGCAGTCTGAGCTCTTCTAATCCCTCGCCTGCCAGAACCTTCTGTGTAGAGATTGCCAGATGGCTGAGTGCTCTGGATCCTTATTGCCTCACAAATTAGGGGGAATGGTCATCAAGCAGAGTTATTCCCTCTAGCCAAACTGTTCTCTGGTGTTCGGCTGCAGCGAGGACGTGTAAGAGGACGCTCATAATATAATTGTGAGCGAGGAATGAATCATGAGACCACAGTCACTACCTCTAGGTCAAAGCGACAAGATATCCCTCTCCATCTGGGAGCTGAGGATGAAGGGGTGCTACTTACATGCCCTCTACACATGTGGATTCACAGATCCAATTTTCAAGATCACCATTAATTTGTTCTCCAAAAACAGGAGAATGAACAGTCATTCTGGATACACTTGTCCCTAGACTAGGAATTGTCATTTTCTACATCTTACCAGGTTAAAATAAAAACTTATATAGGACACTACATGGAGTATGAATGTGTCATTCAAGTAACATCTTCTCTCATTAGATATACATTTTTTAAATAGGTGATGGGATCAAGGAGGGCACTTGTGATCAGCGCCGGATGACATAGGGAAGTGTTGAATCACTATATTGTACATCTGAAACTAATATTACACTGTATGTTAACCAACTGGAATTAAAATTAAAACTTAAAAAAAAATAACATAAAATAAAAACTTGTCACTACAGAAATAATTTTATTTGACAAATGAATAGTAAAAATATATTACTGGCTAGCTCCCTTTTTTGGTCCCTGAGGACCAATCTCCTGTCAACCCAGATCTCTCTTTTTGGGTCTTTCTGAAAGCCATCGATCTTTTCTCAGGAAGCACCATGTGAAAGGGATCTCATCCCTTTCCATTGGCATGCTGAATTTTCTGGAATTCAAATGACAGCACCTCCTTTCTCTCCTTCCTTGCAGCGTGGAAGAGCAGAAAACATGGAGGCCTTGGAGTTAGGCATGTGTCCAAATCCCAGCCTCACTCCTTTCCAGTTAACAAGGCCTCCAATGCGTCATTTTACTCTCTGTCCTCAGTTTTCTGTTCTATAAATGGGGGTTAGCATAACCACCTCATTGGGTTGCCGTGAGGACTATGGGAAGTAGTGTTAGAAGCCCCTACACAGAGCAGGTGGTCAGCATATGGCAGCCCCTTTGATGATGGTGTTGATGTACGGAGCCCTCCTAGAAGTTTTCAGTTTAGACTAGGCTGAAAGGTGGAGGAGTTCTAAGAGGTAGCCCAGTCTAGGGTCAATGAACCACTGAAGTTTGATGATTTTTGCATAAAGTTGCAAGGAATCATAGCGTCAGGATTGCAAGTTACATAAAAGCAATTCTTCCATGCCGCCCAAGCCAGTTTCCCACTAAGGGGACCCATCAGTTAATGCAGTCCATCAGTCAAGAAATATTTATTGAGCTACTGCATACTTTCCAGGATTGTGGGGACTATGATTTAGTGAAAATAATTGCCTCTTTCAAATCTTTGCTCCTTCACCCATCTGTAAAAAGAATAAAAAATGTCTAAACAGTGACTGATATATATACCATATACCAAGCACTGAATTAAGCTCTTTACAAGTATCATTTTTTACCAAAAGTTTTAGATTTATTTTTTAATATAATTTATTGTCAAGTTAGCTAACATATAGCATATACAGTGTGCTCTTGGCTTCAAGGGTAGATTCCCATGATTCATCGCTTCCATACAACACCCAGTGCTCATCCCAACAAGTGCCTCCTCAGTGACCATCCCCCACTTTTCCCCCTCCCCCGCCCCCACCATCAACCCTCAGTATCATTTCTAACTGTCATAAAAATGCCACAAGGTCAGAATTTTCACCCACATTTTTTTTCACTCACATTTTTATAGATAAGGACACAAGCTTAGTGAGGTTAATTAACTTGCTGATGGACCTAGGATTTTAATTAGCCTATCCAAAGCCTGTCATGAATTCATATGGGCTTCAGCAATTCAAATTATAACACCCAGAGTGAAAAGTTCACTTTGTCATTTAAAGAACTCCTACCTACATGGGGTGCCTTGGTGGCTCAGTCAGTTGAGCATCCAACTTTGGCTCAGGTCATGAACTCATGGTCTATGAGTTCAAGCCCCACGTCTGGCTCTGTGCTGACAGCTCAGAGTCTGGAGCTGCTTAGGATTCTGTGTCTCCCTCTCTCTCTGCCCCTCCCCTGTTCACACACACACACACACACACTCTGTGTCTCTGTCTCTCTCTGTCTCTGTCTCTCTCTCAAACATAAACACTAAAAAAGAATTAAAGAACCCACCCACAGAATATGATATGCCTGGAAGCATCAAGTAGTGTTAATGAAAATAGTTTTAAACCTTATGAATTCCTCTTTGGCATCAAAGAGATTAAATAAAATTTAAAAATTAAAAGAGAGAGAGAGAGAGAGAGAGAGAAACACCCATCACTCTCAAGGTACTTCCCCCAATCAACCTTTGGCTTCTCTAGTGGAGAACTGAACTCTCTAGAGTTGAAGGTGGACCTGCCCCCTTACAAGCCCTCGGAACCCTGGAGAAACCTCCCCTGCTGGCCTAGAAACTTCAGGTTTGGTTTGGAACCAAACAGATTTGGAACTTCTGGCAACTCAAGACTCTGGAGAGTTGTTAGCACCACATGCCAGAGCCAGCACAAGAGAGGGCGTCCCGGAGGCCGCAGAGCACAGTGGCTACAAGTGTAGGCTTTGGATCTGAGGATGCCAGGCATGTTACTCTGCCTCACTAAGCCCCAGTTTCCTCATCTAGAAAATGGGGGTAATTATCACCTGCCTCCTCTGGTGAGGATTAAATGAAATGACATGTGCAAATTGCCCAGTGTGCATCTTGCACCGTAGGTACCAAACAAAAGCGAGCTGTTTAATCATGCTGCTTTTGTTAAATATGTCCGGATAGCAGTTGAAGAGCCTGCCCTGTCCTTCTCCAGCACCTTATTAGCTCAGTAAAATGCAGTGTCTCCTATGCGATACTGTGAGCAGCGAGAAGCACATAGGTGAGGAGGGCACGCCCTTCCCTGTGAGTTACTTCCATTCTAGTGTGGAGAGCAGACACGAAACTAGTCGTTTTAATATAAAACGGCAAGTGAGGAAAAGGGGTTAGCAGGTCCTGGAAGCACAGACAGACTCCAGAGTCGTGCGGCGTCCAGGAGAGCCTTGCCGGAGGCAGTGCCTGAGTGATCTTCAACGATAAGTAAGAGCTGGTCAAGTCACTGAAGGTGGAATGAGTATTCCTGGCAGAGGGAATGGACTGTCAAAGGCACAGAGGCATGGAACAGCTGAGTTTATTCCAGAACTGGGAGACACACCCCCCCAGGCCATTGGCACAGGTCTTACAGGTACCCACATGAGTCCACACTGCTTGCCTGACTCGTTTCCTGTGCCTTTGCCAGAGTAGAAGGGCATTTCCATTTTATTTTTTTCAAAGTTTATTTATTTATTTAGAGAGAGAGAGAGAATCTTATACAGACTCTGCAATGTCAGCAGAGTCCAATGTGGGGCTCCAGCTCACAAGCCATGAGATCATGACCTTGGCCAAAATCAAGAGTCAGATGCTCGATGGCTTAACCAACTGAGGCATTCAGGAGCCCCTGGGCATTTCCATTTTAAAACGATCAAACTTCTAAAAAAATCTACCTCCCTCAAATTCAGAATGGTCTCTATTCAGCTCAGCTATAACCACGACCAGGCTAGACAAGGGTCCTTCCCTAAGGAAAGGGGTGAATGAAAGGACCCCTTGCGTGGGTCAAAATTTTCGCAGCAGCAGCCTTATTAACACTTCAGGCTGGATAATCCTCTGCTGGGGTTCTGTCCCCTGCATTGTAGAATGTTAAGTAGCAACCAGTCTTCTCCCCAGTGCCAGTAGCACTGTCACAGTTGCAAAAGCCAAAAATGTCACCAAACATTGCCATGTGTTCTCTGGTGGGGGAGGGAAGATTGCCCCCAATGAAAATCACTGTGCTGCTGCCATCTAGAACCATCCTTTCCTGCCCTCATCTTCTCCAGAAGTTGATGTCACCATGGATTCCAAAAAGAGCAGATTGCTCCCACAATACCTCCATCAGCCATTTCCTAGGAGAACCAACTGGCCTTCAGCCTTCAACCTTCGGCCTGTGCCAATGGCACTGGAAGTATTGGTGGTGGTTGGCTTGATTTTAGGCATAACAGAGATGTGCACTGTGCAGTCTGCATCCCAGAAGGGCTTGTAAGGGACATAGATAAAACAGTGAAGAAGTGTTTTCAGAACTCAAGAGGGTTTTTCTCAAGCTTCCCAAGATTGTTGCAGGGTGTCTACATTTCTAGCCTTGGAAACAGAGGGAAAATCCACGTGGGCATAAGTATTGAGAAGAAGAGAAGGGGCCACCCAAATCCCAACAGTCGATATTTGTGATGGTGGACTGACAAGCCCACCATCACAAATCCAGGCAAAACAGAGAAGCCACATAGAGATTTTCCTACAAATCACCCAGAGCTTTCTATGCAAATCTGGATCATCAGCAGGCTGGATTATCTAGAGGCAGATTCTTATGGGGGAAATAATCTCCTGGTTTCCTTAACTGAGCCTTTTGTGGCTATTACCATCACTGTTGACACTTGCTCTGACCCATAGCCTACATCCTAGAAGGAGAAAGAATAAAATAACCTGAAATCTAAGATAAACCCCATCTTGGTTTCCTTAACAGCAAGAGATGTGTGAACCAGTGGGTCAAGAAGCTTTTAGAACCGGAAGGTGCTGTTTTGAGCATTCTTTCCAGCTGGGGGGTGGGGAGGGCGGAGGCAGAGACGGGGGGATGGGGATAGGAGTGGGGTGAGGGATAGTAGTTGGGTCCCCCGTGTCACCACAGGAGGATGTACCACTCCACAGCCAAAGAGGAAACATGAAACAAAGCAGAGAGAGCAAAAGAAATACCTGACCATTGACCAATGGCCCCAAATCCCAGTTTGGGGCATACAAGTCACCATTGTTCAATAGTCTCTGAGAGCTCCCCCGTGGGCTAACAAACATGCCTCAGCGCACAGGAGAAGAATGGACAACACAGCACAAATTGGCTCCTTACTCAAAGAATAAAAAAAGTCTAGTCAAGGCCAAGAAAGCAAACCCAAGCCCAGAGCCTTAAGAGCACCCAAAAAATCACCATAGACGTTCACAAAGAAATTCTGTGAAAGCTGAAGTGAGGAAGGAAGAGCAGGAGCACTCAAGAGCCAGCAAAGTTTTCTGGAAGTGTTTTCAGGCTGGATTAGAAATGATCAGGGCTGGGCGGAGAATACCCAGCCAAGCATGGAGTTGACTCCAGTCTCAGGGCTTGCCACCAAGTTCACCTGCCTGGTCATTCCTCTGGGACAGTGACATCTCCAAGAAATAGCCCTCTCTGTGGTGCCAGTCCTCCTGAGCCAGACTAGTCCCTGGCTACTCTCTTCTTTAAGAAGCTTCATGGATCCTCCCTGCCACCAAAGGCTGCTTAGGTAGTGGAGGTCTCTTGGAAATGCCCACAGGTTGCCCAGGGGCTAGTGCGCATAGACCAGAGTCTGGGGAGGAGCAGCAAAAGAAAGAGGCCACTGGCTGAATGTGAACTCTGAGACCCGTGGACAGGGTCCCAATGAAGTCTGGCCCTGGTCTGGACTTCCTTTGGAGCCCATTTAAAAATTCCTTGACTTTATGGGGATGAGCACCGAGTGTTATGTGGAAACTAATTTGACAATAAACTATTTGTAAAAAAATAAATAAATAAATAAATAAAAATTCCTTGACTTCTCAGGGACAGGCATTCTGGAAAACTTAGAACTCTACTGCCTAGCTGACTCTTCCCTGATGGTCCCCAACACCGTGAGTCTCTGGTCTTAACAGGGGTCCCTTCTGAATCCACATTCACCGCTCCAACTGTGGGCCAGAGGTCTACTCATGAGCAGCTCAAACTTGTCTAAAGCAGAGCTCCTGAAGGGCCTCATCTGACCCATTCCACCCCTCCACCCCTTCTCTCCCCTCCCCACCCATCTGCTCATGGATGTATCTCCAACATTTAGCCCAGTGCCCGAGAGTTAAATTAATGAATATTGGCCGAAGGAAGGAATTCAGTAACAGTGACTTTGTCCAGGGGGAAGCAGCTGTCCCATAGCTGGCCTGGCACCTTCCCACCGGGCCAACCCTCTGAGCGGGAGCAGGCATCAGGTCTCCCCACCTAGCCTTGTCCACAGACGGACAAACTTGTCCTAGCCAGCCAGAAAAGACACCTTCCTGCCCAAAGATGAAGCAATAGCTACCAAACCCCACCTCCTCCAAGCAGCCTTCCTGGGAGATCAGATAGAACTGGCCCTGGATTGTTCTGCTAAGTGTGAACATGGGATTTCCCTATGAATCCCAAGCCCCAGTTTCTGGTTTTCTTTGTTTAATTGTCATTTCCCTTCTCTGAAAGAAATTCAGCTTTGGCCTAAGATGAATATATTGCTTCCCTGGCCTGACTGGGCTTCTACTCCATTGCCCATGTGTTCTCTGGGTACCCAGGCAGCTGGCCATGCCAGGAGGAGAGCAACTGTATCAGTGACAGTGTGGGCCAGGGGAAGGAGCTCCAGACTCAGGATCCCTGGGTGCACTCCCGGCTCAGACCCTAGGTGCTCTATCATCCTGAACCAGCCTCTCCACTTCTCTGAGCTTCAGTTTCCTCCTTTGCAAATGAAGCCCCTGGACTCCATGTGCCTGAGTTGCTTCCAGCCATGACCTTCCAGGCAGCACTGCCATGGCCAACTCACACTTTATCAGGGCTTCCTGGTGCTGGAAGTTTCCTTGGCTGGCACAGCACCTGAGGCCCCAGAGCGATTCAGACAGGTGCAGGACATTTTCTGAGGGTGTCGGTAAGTTGTCTACCCAGTAGTGAGGCCTCTGTGGGAAATGCTGGGTTACAGGTAGCTAACAGGTATTCTTTGCTACGAGACTTTTCAGAAACTCAATATATACTCCAAGGAAGAAAGATGTAATGGACACAGAACCCTTTTTTTTTTTTTTTTTTTTAAGAGCTCCGTCAGCAGACTGGGGTTGCTTGGGTCAGACTTTGAGATAGGTGGCTCTCAAGAAATCCCTGCAGCCCTGGAATTCTAGCAGCTCCTACTTACCCAGGTGCACCTTGATAAGGGGAAAGTTTTCAGGATGTCAGCTGGAGTAGGGACCAGTGCCAAGGAAAGAAACCCTCTGTCCCCAAGCCCCTCAGCAACTCAAGGTCCTCTTAAGTTCCCCTAAACAAGACAAAACCAAGAGGGAATGGATGCCTGCATGGTCAGACCTTCCCCTCTAAGAACTGAGGCCACAGGGCCTTCTGGAATGTGCTCCCACCAGGCCCCCAGTGCTCAAAGAATAAACCACTGCTTTTGCCCGTTTTGATCCCAGATAGTGGACAGGACACTAGGGAGTCACTGCCTTAGTCGCAGAGGAAGAGCACTGCAGCTGTTCTGCGGACAGCACAGGGTGAGAGGAGTCAGTCCAGTGGGGAGAAAGGCGGCCAGGGAGGACGCAGAGGCCTGATGTGAAATACGATGCACTTTATTGGCGACAGAACGGTTGGCAGAGAGGTCCCTGTGTTATTTACATCAGCAGTGGTGACCATTCCACCCAGGAAGGGGACCCCAAGGGCAGGAGACGGTGGTGGCTGAGGCCACACGTGGACAATCACAGGCACAGAGGCGAGCCTTAGAAGGCGCCTGAGATTCTCACGGCTGCACTCGGCCAGGGGTCTGGATGGAGGATTAAGTGGCCTGGGTCTTCTAGCCCCCGGAGAGCCGGCCCTGGGAGGATGTGCTGGGGTCGGGGGTGCAGGGAGGTGGCGCTGCGGGTGGCGCTGACGCAGGCGGGGAGCAGCGGCTGGGGGCGCGAGGCGCTGCGGTGCGCGCTGTTTATCTGGAGCAGCGCTGCGAGGACTGCGAGAACTTGACGCTGCCGCCCCGGCTGCTGCCCGAGCTGAAGCCTCCGCCACTGACTCCGCAGCGAGCGCCGGAGCCAAAGCCGCTGCCGCCGCCGAAACCAACGCTGCCGCCGCCGAAGCCGCCGCCGCTGCCGCTGCCGCTGCCGCCGCCGAAGCCGAAGCCGCTGCCGCCGCCGCCGCCGCCGCCTGAGCGGCCGAAGCCGCTGCCGCCGCCCCCTCCCGCGCCGAAGCCGCCGCCGTAACCGCCGCCGTAGCCGCCCCCGTAACCACCTGCCGAGCCCAAGGCCGCTCCGCCGCCGCCGCCGCTGACCACGGCTGCAGGGGAGAGAACAGAACCACCATCAGCGCCCTTTGCCCTCCGAGCTGTATCATAATTAATGACCCACGGGTCCCGGGATGACGAGGAGGCCACCAAGGCAGCCTTGCACCGGTGATCATTGTGATACATTCTAATGGCATAAGGTGCTCATCCCATAATGCTAAGTCATTATGGATTTTCCAATAGTTCCTTCTACTCATGGTCAACTCTTGATGCCCTCCCCACGTTGTAGATTATCCAGAATTTCTCCTCCCATTCCTACTGCATAGTCCCCATCCCATAGAGATCTGTTAAGAGTGCCCTGAACCCAAAATAATTACAAAAGGACATCTGCTGCCCCTTCTGCCCAGGGAAAACCTCTCCAACTTCCATAGAAATATTTTTTAATAAGATGCTACTGCCCTGTGTTATTGCAGGTATTTCAGAATCAGTTCTCATTGTCATAGTTATTTTGGCTACTTACAGATGCTGACAGCGCTCTGGCACTCTCCAGACATCCTGTAGGAGAAAGCCAGAGAAATAGCTCTGTCACAAAGCAAATCTCCAGCAGTTTGTCATGGATGAAGGTGATGAATAGCAACCGGAACTGAATTCAGAAGCCAGGCAGAGGAGTGCCTAGCCTTGTCCACAGAGGCATGCCAGCCAGAAAAGGTACCTTCTTGCCCAAAGATGAAGCAACAGCTTCATATAGCCAATTGCCATAGCAGAGCCCCCTTGCGCATTGGTTGTGAGTGCGCTTTGGCTATCTATGGAAAGCGTGGGTGGGTGAAGGCAAGTGTTACTCAAGGCCTATGGATGGATGATGGGTCCTCCCTCTATACAAAAGGCCTCCATTCCCATTTCCTTAGTCACTTATCTGACCCTCTGCATATGCCCCAGGTCAGGAGAGGTAGGGAGAGGGAACCGGAGGCCCACCTGCACTCCTCCCCCTCCAGCAACTTCCTGTAGGTGGCGATCTCCACGTCCAGGGCCAGCTTCACGTTCATCAGCTCCTGGTAATCCTTCAGGAGCCGGGCCAGGTCGTCCTTGGCCTGCTGGAGGGCAACCTGCAGCTCTTGGAGCTTGGCATTCGCATCCTTGAGGGCCATCTCCCCACGCTGCTCAGCTTCAGTGATGGCCACCTGCAGGTTGGCGTTCTGGGGCAGGGGGAAGGCAGGGGAAGAGATGAGCCTATAAGAGGGTCCCGGGCTCTCTGAGTCTTACAGTAGCTTATCCCATAGCAAGCGTCTTAAAGCCAGACAACAGCACTCTTTCCCCAACACCTCTATCTTGTCTTCATCTATGGAGATATTTTCCCTCTGGATTACCAGCCGTCCAGACTGGCTCAGTCTTTGAACCTGCTGGATGCCCATGCTGCCTGAGACGACCCCAGAAGTCCATTCCAGACTAGGAGTTCCGAGCTCCTAGCTCCACCCCACACTGGTCCATCTAGGCACCGACATCCACTGCCATCCCACCTGCTTCTTAACATTCTCGATCTCGGCCCGCAGCCTCTGGATCATCCTGTTGAGCTCGGAGATCTCACTCTTGGTGCTCTTCAGGTCATCCCCATGCCTGCCGGCCGTGGTCTGCAGCTCTCCCAACTGGAGAACAGAAGGGAAGAGAGGGTATTAATGCAGCTTTGCCTGACTTGTTTCTCTGTCCCTAACATCACCCACCCAACCCCGAGGTGCTTAATAAGCATTTGTTACAATGACATTGAATTCTGTTTTGGCGGGGACACTTCTGTGGCAGTAGGGAAGAGAATATCTGGGGCGTTGTGGTAGGAATTCCCTGGCCCTGCCATCTCTGAGCAAGCTAGAACCAGTCCCATGTGGCCTGGCAGGGGACAGTGGAACCACCTTCCTCCAGGGATGGCTGAACAGCCATTAGAAGGATTTCTCCAGAGAGTAGACCCGAGAGGGGTCCACCTCAGAACCACGGGGGACCCACCAGCCAGCAGTCCCCACAGGCCACAGCCTCCCTGAGACCCTCGGGGCATCCTCTGAGAGGTGCCTAGCTCCCACCTTGGTCTGGTACAGCGCCTCAGCCTCTGCCTTGCTCCTCTGGGCGATGTCCTCGTACTGGGCCTTGACCTCGGCGATGATGCTGTCCAGGTCCAGGCTGCGGTTGTTGTCCATGGACAGGACCACGGAGGTGTCGCTGACATGGCTCTGCATCTGGGACAGCTCCTGCCAACACAGAGGGACCTGTTACTTCTCTGGGCCTCTGCAGCAAGCACACAGACGCCTGCAGAGACTCCTGAACAGCAGACCCATTCTCTGGCTCAGCTCTGAACGTGCATCTGCCCTGCCCTGCCCCCTCCCCCGCCCTTTCAGAGAGCCTCGTGTCTGTTGTCCATCCCGCAGAACCCCAAAAAGGGGCCGGCCCTATCTCTGGGCAGAGTCTTCCTGGGCCCTAGATACCAAAGCGGCCCAGCCTCTGAGACTATCTCACCCTCCCTGGGTCCCCTCCTAGTAGGAAACATCCTCACCATTTCATAGAGGGTCGTCAGGAAGTTGATTTCATCCATTAAGGCATCTACTTTGGCCTGAAGATCCACCTTGTTCATGTAGGCGGTGTCCACATCCTGAAAAAGACAGAAGCATTAAGGCCTCGTTACCCCAAGGAACAAACAAGAAACTGCACGTGCAGCAGGACAGAGTCAAGACAGGCTGGTGATTGACGGACCTTGTCCAAGGCTGGTCTCCATGTGAAGGAGTGACTCGGGTCTCATTGGGATGATTCAAGTGCCGACTCAAAAATAAAAAAGAAGTGAACTGACTCTTGGGGATCTTTCCAGACTACGACGCACCTGGCTTCTGCTTTTTGCTCCAAATGCCTGAACTCAGTAGCTTCATGGCAGTGGAGTAAGAAGGTCCCCCCAGCTCAGCTGGAAACCCGTGCGTGTGCACAAGCCCCAGGAATCGCACACACAGCCTTACCTTCTTCAGGGTCACAAATTCATTCTCGGCGGCCGTACGTTTATTGATTTCATCCTCATATCTGTAAGGGTTCAAAAGAAATAGCTGAGTTTGGGTTTCGAGGTAGTAGTAAACACTTTTGTCCGAAACTCTGAAAATTCATCTCTCCATCCCTCTGTCCCTGTGCCGTCCCTCTTATCTGAACACGACTTCTTTACTCTCCCCCTCTTAGCTAGGAAGACCAGCCATTCCAGCCTGTCTAAGTGCACTGGCCTGGTTTTAGTACAGGAAGTCCCACATCCTGGGAAACCCCTCGGTCCCAGAGAAACCGGGACAGTTGGTCAGCATGCCATGAGTTGTCCCTGCAGCCTTCAGATGCTAGAACCAGAATCTTCCCCGGCCTGGATCATGAGGAAGTGCTTCCTCAACCCTAAACTCATCCCACTTGCCATGACTTTATTTGTCCTTGGGGAAGGAGGGCGAGTGGGGAGCCCAGTGAATGAAGCCATCCCCTATGAAGGTAAGGAGAGGAAGACAGGCTAAGTGGCACCACTGCCGCCGGGTGGGAGGAGAGCATGAAGGGCTGGGGCTCCGAGACAGGGCTGCCCCACTCGTGTCTCTGTCACTCACTTCTTCTTGAAGTCCTCCACCAGGTCCTGCATGTTCCTCAGCTCTGAGTCCAGGCGGCCCCTCTCCCCCAGGATGCTGTCCAGGTAGCTCCGCTGGTTGTTGATGTAAGTCTCAAAAAGGGGCTCCAGGTTGTTGGTGCCCGTGATGGAATTTGGGCCCTGCTGCTGGAGCAGGCTCCACTTGGTCTCCAAGACCTTGTTCTGCTGCTCCAGGAACCGCACCTGCCGCGCATCGGGGGAAGCCGCATCAGGCAACACTTGTGGGAGAGGAGAGGAGGGGCCCCGGTTCCGGTGGGACTGAGCATCTGAGTCTCCCCATCCCCCAGCACAGAGGCCCAGAAAGGATGTGAAGATAGGCTTCTGCAGTAGCTGGAGAGGCTACGGGTGGGCAGCCACTTCCGTAGGACTGCTAAAGACACAGCACCGTTTTGGAAAGTTACAGAAGGAGGAGAAATGGGTGGGGCATCTGGAAGTAGCCCCTGTCCAGAAGCTGAATTGTAAAGATGACCCCTCGGTGTTCCCCAGGGACTTCATAACTCTCTCAACTTCCAAATCTGCAGAAATGTGCTTGAACCTCAGCGGCATTGTTTCCACCCAAAGCATTGCTGACAGTTCAGCCCTTCAAAGGATGTGAATCACTGGGAGGTGATACTGATTGAAAGTCCACAGTTAGCATGACAAGAGAAAGCTTACCGCCGTGAACTACCCTGGTCTGGGGGGCACCAAGCACCATTCTTCTCCTGACCAGGTCAATTAGGGGTGCAGACTAGTTGCTAGCTTCTTCACAGCCCTGTTGAGACTAATTTTCCAGATAAGACCCTTCAATCCCTTCTCCAGGGCATCTGCCTCCTTTGCCTGGCACAGTGGCGTGGAGGGAACAGGCCTCCTAGAAAGCCTCATATCTGATAAACGCCCACCCCTTTCCTACCAGTGGCCATGGCTCTTGACATATGTTCCCAAGGCTGCCAGCCTAGGCATAGATAAGGTGACAGGCAGGAGACTTGAGCAGGGAGCCAGACAGGTAGGACCTAAGATGTCCAGGTCCAAAGAGGAACCCACTGTCTCTCCTACTCAGGTGACCATGAAGGCAAACTCATCAACTCTGAACATCTTCCCAGACCCTAGACTCTTCCTAGCCATCTCCCTCCAGTCTGGCTCATCCATGATTGATCCTAAATGTCAAACTCAAAGTTCCAGCCTGGAAATGGGGGCTCAGACTGAGCTTCATCACCTTGTCGATGAAGGATGCAAACTTGTTGTTGAGGGTCTTGATCTGCTCCCGCTCTTGAGTCTTCACTTGCCCGATCTGGGGGTCGATCTCCACATTGAGGGGCTGCAGGAGGCTCTGGTTCACAGTCACTTCCTGGATTCCCCCAGGGAAGCCACCAGGACCAAAGCCACCGGGCCCACCAAAGCCGCCAGGCCCACCAAAGCCACCGGGCCCACCAAAGCCACCAGCCCCTCCAAAGCCACCAACTCCACCAAAGCCACCAGCTCCTCCAAAGCCACCAGCTCCTCCAAAGCCACCAGCCCCTCCAAAGCCACCAGCCCCTCCAAAGCCACCTCCCATTCCTCTGCCACCACCAAAACCACCACCAAAGCCACCTCCATAGCCACCCCCAAAGCCACTGCCACAGCTGCTACGCCCTCCCCCAAAGCCACCAGCCCGGGAGCCACCAGCCACGCTGATGGAGATGCTCTTATTGCCACCCAGGCTGTAGAGGCTGCGACTGCCAAAGCCACCCGCCCCACCCCGGAACCCGCAGGCCCCTCCACTGGCTCCCCCTGAGCGGGCCACACAGCTCATCCTGCTGCTTCCCGAGACCACGGCGGAGCGGCCCGAGAAGCCCTGGCCGCCGCCACCAGAGGTCTTGCCGACTTGTCTGTTCATGGTGAGAGAGCTTGGTGAAGGAAAAGTACAAGAGTTAAGCAGGACACTGACAGAGGAAGAGGGAAGGGAACTGAAGGCCTGTGCAAAATAAATCCCTTTATATACATCAAGGAGGTTGCTGGGCTCAAATGAAGGAGAGATAATTAATCCCAAATAGTCATGGGTTGGGTTTGCCTCCAAGGCAATAAGTTTGTTCCAGGCTACTAAACACACCTTGAAAATAATCTGAAATGGTAAAAATGCTAAGGTAGCAGGCTTCCCTGGCAGGGGGTAGGGCCTGGCATTGCCCCACACTTGGGCGTGGCCACCTCCTTAGCTTTGTCTGATGGGACCCAGGAGGTACACTCATCCTTGCCAGGTGCCCAGTGGCCATTTGTCTGCCCTCAGCTGTGAAAAGAATGGAGTGAAAGGTGGTTTGGGGATGTTCTGGTTGCCTGAACAGTGAAGGCCACCCAAGGACTCAGGGGAAGTATCTCAACAGAAGGGGTGATTCAGTTCATTCCATAGTCAACATATGGTCACTGATGCCCACTGTGGGCCCAGCTCTGTGCTGGGTTTGAGATGCAGTGATGCCCTCCCCACCTCCCTTCCTGGAAACAAAGCTCAGATCCATGAAAAATCTGCCTCCTGGGCTCCCCACCCCCAATCCCAAGCTGTAGTTCAGGACACGGGGGCATTTGGGCTCATGACTGTGTTCTGAGAAAAAGGGCAGTAAACACCTATGTGCTTTGATGAGTCATTAGCAAAATTCAATATGAGAAATGTTTGTTTGCTTGTTGTAAACTTCCCAGAGGAGCCACGCACTATTCCACATCTTGACGCAGCTCGAAAGCTTCCTTTCTTGCTCCCCAAATATTGGGAACTTCTCTGGCTTCTGCCCAAGACGCAGAGGACTAGAAATTCAAACCCCAGTTCTACCACCAATTCAACAAGTAGGTACAGATTGCCTAATGTGTGCCCGGCACTGTGCAAGGTACAGAGACTCATTGGTGAACAATATACGTGGGCCCCCTGTGGGACCGTTCTCGGGCTGACGAGGTGTGCTCCTAGGAGGCTATGGCCTCAGCATCCAGACCCCACCCCCGGCCTCAGGAAAACAGACCTGGCAGGACCCCAGCACCGCCATACGTGTCTGACTCGGGAAGCCTGAGAACCTGCCAGCCTAGTGTTTTTCAGAGGCTTAGGGACTGGGCTTGGCTTGTCCAAGAGGAAAGCCTTCCTGCCAAGTTAGCCGCTTATCTCTCCAGGACAGGTCTTTTTTCGTTTTGTCTGCTGCACGTTAGGCCCTGCTAAGGGTGTAACCTATGTGGCCTTGGCAGAAGCCATCTCAGACTGGGAGAAAGGAGGAAAGGACAGGGGATTCTTCAGTGCTGGGTAGGGCTGAGATTGCCCCAAGTACAGAATGAAGTTTTCCTCAGTGACCTGGTTCTCCTATTTTGTCCTTCTCTCACCCATCTGTTCTCCACAGGCTACATATCCTCTTGGTTCCTTCCCCAGAATAAAGCCACAAGCTTTCCGGGAGTTTACAATCCTGTTCATGCACTGGATCCCTTTGTTCTTAACACTGTGCTTTGCCAATAATAGGTGCTCATAAAAATTGTTTGGTTGAATGAATCAGTTAGCTGATGACTTAATGAGTAAATTAAGCCTTTCCTGGATTACAACCAAATAAAACTGGTCAAAAATGGGTTCATGGGGTGCCTGGGTAGCTCAGTTAGTTAAGCATCTGACTCTTGATTTTGGCTCAGGTCATGATCTCATGGTTCATGAAACATACACGCAAAATGAGTGTTGCCTCCTTTCCAATGGAAAAAATGTTGTAGAATCACAGTATCAAGAACCAACCAATCAGTAACCACTCATTCAGTTTAGGAGTGCACCTGTCAGGATGAGCAGTGGGTGATATATGGAATTGTTGAATCACTATATTATACATCTGAAAGTAATATAACACTGTATGTTAACTGTACTGGAATTAAAATAAAAACTTTAAAGGAAGTGGTCATCCTAAAAAATGAAAAAAAAAAAAAAAAGAATCACTCAATCAGAGGGGTGAGAGGATGGACAAAACATGTGAAGGGGATTAAGGGATACAAACTTCCAGTTATAAAATAAAATAAGCCTGGGGATGGACAATCAATAGTATCATAAGAACTTTGTGTGGTGACAGATGGTAACTACACTTATGCTGAACATTTTGCAATGTACGTAATTTTGGAATCACTATGTTGTACACTATATAGTACACTAATATAATATTGTATGTCAATTATACTTTAATTTTTTTTAAAAGAATCAATCAAAGGGAGTCTGGGTGGTTCAGTCAGTTAAGCATCGGACTTCAACTCAGGTCATGATTTCAGGGTTTGTGGGTTCAAGCCCCATGTCGGGCTCTGTGCTGACAGCTCAGAGCCTGGTGCCTGCTTCGGATTCTGTGTCTCCCTCTCTCTCTGCCCCTACCTGGCTCACACCCTCTCCCTCTGTCTCTCAAAAATAAGTAAACTTTACCGAAAAATTATTTTGATAGATAGATAGATAGATAGATAGATAGATAAGAATCAATCACAGAAGCAACTTGAAGTTGACTGGGCATTTGAGGTCCTACAATCTTCCAC
The DNA here is from genome assembly GCF_003009895.1 of Hyaena hyaena. Lineage (NCBI taxonomy): Eukaryota > Metazoa > Chordata > Mammalia > Carnivora > Hyaenidae > Hyaena > Hyaena hyaena. The sequence continues at coordinate 1,173,323 of NW_024081141.1, read as the reverse complement.
CTTCCCAGGACTGGGAATCCCTCACTCGCAGGTCTGAACTAGATCCCTGACCTTCCACAGCTGTTGCCCAAGGCTTAATGCCATGTGAAATTAGCCCTCGGTCCAGAGCGTAGCCACCGCAGGCACTCTCCTCCACTTTGCTCCCTCAGAAGAACCAAACTTTAAAGAATGAACCAAACCCGGAGTTGGGCCAGCCCCACCCCATGACTAACCATGACCAAAGCTGTTTACATTCTCTGGGTTTCAGCATCATTAACCATTAAAGATGGCCAATCACCTCTGCCCCTTTGGATCTCACAGGAACCGAGCTGGAGGAATGGAATCTGTCCAATGTTTCAAAACACGTATCACAAAAAATTAGGCCCTATTTCTGTTTCTTAATATTAAAGAGTGTTCACTTTGAAGCCAAATAGACCCAGTTGTTTAATGTTTTTTTAAATGAGGTATAACTGACATACAACGTCATATTGGTTCAGGGGTACACAGGCCCAGTTTTTAAATCTTAGCTTTGTCACTGCACATCTGTTAGCAGCTTCTCTGTGCCTCAGTTTCCTTATCTACAAAATTAAGCTTTTAATGATAATGATAAGGTCATGGTCACCCTTGGAAAATACCTAGCACTCTACCTGAGTTCAAGCAGTGTTCACTACTATTGTTAACCATTTATGGTTGCAACCCACACAGAGAATTTCAGCTTTCATACCCCTCAAAGAACCAGCCCAATAAAAGGATGAGCCTATTGCACTTATCCATGATGGCCCTGCAGGGGATAGATAAAAAGCTTATCAACTCCATGATTTTGGGATAAGGGGAAGTGGGCTTCACTTCCAGCCTACCAAAGAGAAACCAGGGGACAAATATGAGTGTTTACTGCGTATTGACTCTCTCAAGTCACCATGTGATAGACTGAATGGTTTTCAAAGAGCTCACAGTGTAGACAAGCCAAACAAGACAAGACTGTAGAACTACGTTCTGTGCAATGGGTACTGTGAGGACATGGAGAGTCAGAAAACGGAATCACATGGGAAGGCTTCCTGAAGAGACATGGGCCAGAACTTTCAAGGAAGGCAGGATTAGATAGAAGGAAAGGCATTTCAGCCCAGGAGGTCATGAGTCAAAGCTCAGTGTTGAAAACAAGCTCAGTTGCATTCAGAAAGTGGAGACCGTGGTAGAGTTTTGTCATTTGTGGCCACACAACATCTGTGAACACATTTCCCACGTTTCAGTCATTGCCCACATTGTGATCCCCACCTTCGTAGGACAAAATCCAGAAAACACATTCCCAGACTCCTTTGCAGCTAGAGGCCAGGTCTATGGCTTAGAATCTTCCAATGAGGTAGACCCTCCTGAGACTCGGATTCTGATGTGGACAATGTAAGGAGACAGCCATGGACAGACAGAACAATTGAGCTTCTTGGAGGGTGCAGTGATGGAGACATCTGGGCCTCCACGGGCAGAGGTGGGATGTTGTCATTTGACCCCAAGCATCAGGGGTGCATCAACAGTGATCACATCGCCACCTGAGCTGCTCCCAGGTGTGGCTGTGTATGGTTCCAAGCTACCCAGCTCCCAGAGAGCAAATGAGCAACAATATCCTTTAATGTATTATTTTCATCTTACATAAGACAGAATGGATGTTCATATTTGCAAGCAGGAGCCTTGACCAAGACAGTGATGAGACAGACCTGGCTAGAGCAGAAAGGGATTGGAGGGTGGAATGGATGGAGGGCCTGCCTTTTGTGCCAGACAGAACAAGGCCGCTGCATGATCAGGTGCCGACTCTGAAGTCTACGGAATGGATCCTTGGGATTCTTAAACTCCCGGTGAATCAAGGTACCCAACTGTCCCCCACTGGGGGCAGCCATGATTAGAGCCCACTAATTCTGAGCTATGCTTGCCATTCTTCTAGAGGAAATTAGCTTGCAGAAGAATCTTTGAGAAGCAAAGCCACAGCCACCACTGTCATCACCTAGTCCTAGAACTGGGACCTTCCCAGCCAACGACAGAAGGAGTGAGAGGAAGGGCTTAATATATTTTTATTCTGCAGTCAGGATTTTAGAGCAAACATCTCCCACAAGGGAACAGAAAGTAAACCAGGGATTGGGAGCGCGTTAGTAAGGTTAGAACGTCAATTCTGATTGGAGAGTCATGAGTGATACAGGTGATGGAAGGGGAGGAAGCAATCCCAAGTTGAAATTCATGATGATCCAGCCCAGCCCTCGGGACTTGGGGACCCAATAAATATTTGGAGAAAACACTTGGTTTACACTCACCCTGAACACCTGGATTATATGAAGCTTAACTAAATATCCTAAGTTCTTTATCCCCAGATAAATGAGTGACTCACTGTGTTAAGGCGTATAATATCAGAGTCTCATACGGTGCTGCACCCAGGAAGCTGGCCAGAGCACTCCTCTGCCTCCGGGTAGCCCCCCGACTTCTCCACAGCCTCTCTTGCTCTTCAGGATCCCCATGGAAGGCTACCCATCAAAACTTCTGGGCTGCCCAGGCCAGGAGGTCACCACCCTGAGCTGAGGAAGTTCTTCCTGGCTCTAGCTTCTATGCCCTCTACTCCAGCAGGAGCCCACCTCTTCTTCATGGACTCAGTGAAGTTAGGGCCAGCAGGGGTCTCCCACCCCGTCTCCAGATCTGAAGGCCCCTTTTGACATCAAAAAATGACATTGACCTTCACATAGGTTAGACTATATCCTTTCAGGGTCATTTGAGGACATCTATTTTTACTGTGAATTCAACAATGCTTTTAAATAAAATTGCATGTTATGCTCGCATATGTCTCAAAATGGTAATACACATGTGTGTGAAAGATAGTTGATTTATTCAGTCTACAGGCACACGTGCACATTTGGATGCTCAGAACCCTGGAGGTAACCCAACAGCCACTTGAGATCTTTGCGCCCCAGGTCTCCAAGTCCTGACAACCAGCCTCTTCCACTGTCCATTACACAGGGCTCACTGTCCCCTGCTGAAGTCCCCCACTGGACCCCACCCCTCTGCGTGAGGTCACTGCCAGACCTCCCTGCCTTTGTGTCCACCAGCATCTGGTCCCAGCAGGCCTTCAACAGATGTGACCTGAACTACATGACTTCACTCTCATCTGACCTTCCAGAGTAATACACCCAAACCTTCCTGGCTTCTGCCAGGAATATTCTGATATTAGAAAATGCTGTTGAATTTCCGGAAGCCATTCTCCAGGTTTGATACACCCCAGCCACTTCTCCCAGTCTACTTTCTCTGCACATGGTTTCCAGGACTCTTCATTTTGTTCATGAAACTCTTAAAATCACAGTGCCTAATGACGTTCAGGGGTGACATAGTGTCTGGCTAAACCCCTAGGAGGATCCCCACTGTCTGTGATGCGGACGCTGTGCTTCTTTAGCTGCAAGGTAAGGTTCTGTCCCCTTCTTTAACTGTTGGCTCACATGGGTCCCGCCTAGGGGGTAAGATAGGGGCTTTACCCGGGTAAATCAGGCAGTCCTGGGCTCAAATCCTGGCTCTGCTTCTCACTTGTGTTCTTGGGCAAGTTACCAAGCCTCTTCAAGCCTTAGTTTCCTCCTCCATAAGACGAAAATAATAGCAGATTAATCTTCCACCGCTGTCGTGAGCATTGGATTAAATAATGCATGGCAAACTCTAAGGATGGTACCTAGACATACTAGGTACTCAGGAAACAGTCACTATTATTTTCTCTTTGTCATGGTGTGTCACTTTGAGATGTACTTCCATCCTAATGTGAGACTAGGTAGGGGCCCTTCTGTTGCTCTGGAACATTCCCAGGTGAATTCAATGAATTGATTGCTCTAGCAAGGACCCGAGCACTCTTATTTTCTTCATCATATTCTTAGCTTACTATCCTTCTTCTTCCACAGATGCAAAACATCAGGTCTAATCAGCCTTCTTGGGCTCTCTCTCCTTATAAAATGAATACTTATTGAGCACTTACTATTTACCAAGCACCATCCTAGGTACCAGGAATGCAATAGTGGACAAAACAGATGAAGTCCCTATTTTTCTAGAGTCCACAATGCCAGTGGAAGACAGATAATAAAGAAATAAATATATGTTTGTCAGGCAGTGAAAGGCACTACCTAATAAATAAGCGGGAAAGGGGGGTAGACATGGCAAGGGGTGCTGTCTTATAGAGGGTGCTCTGAGGAGACTTGAGTGGATGATCTGAACACAGTGAAGGAACAAGGCATGCAAACATGTGAGTAAAGGGTGTCCTGGGCAGAGAGAACCACAAGTGCAAAGGGCCTGAGACAGGAGAATGAGGAGCGTTTGAGGAACAGCATGAGGCCGGCAGAGCTGCAGCAGGATGAGGGAAGAGGTGAGAAGAGAAGTCACTGAAGGGTTTCAGCAAAGGTGAGACGTGAGCTGACTTTATTTTTAATTTTTTAATGTTTATTTATTTTTGAGAGAGAGACTGCATAAGCAGGAGAGGGGCAGAGAGAGAGGGAGACACAGAATCCGAAGCAGGATCCGAGCTCTGAGCTGACAGCACAGAATCCGACGCGGGGCTCAAACCCACTGACCACGAGATCATGACCTGAGCTGAAGTCGAACGCCTAACTGACTGAGCCACCCAGGCGCTTGACGTGAGCTGACTTGTAAAATGATGAGTTTGGCAGCTGTGTAGAGAGTAGGTTATGGGGGTCAAGGCAGAATGTGTTCAGACCCACTTCACCTTCTTTACCTTCCAAGACAGAAACTTGACTCCATGGGGCGCCTGGGTGGCTTAGCCGGTTAAGCGTCCGACTTTCGCTTAGGTCATGATCTCGCAGTTCGTGGGTTCGAGCCCCACGTCGGGCTCTGTGCTGACTGCCAGCTCAGAGCCTGGACCCTGTTTCAGTCTGTGACTCCCTCTCTCTCTGACCCTCCCCTGCTCACGCTCTCTCTCTCTCTCTCTCTCCTAGAAATAAATAAAACATTACAAAATATATATTAAAAAAAAAAAGAAATTTGACTCCTGATTTTAAACAACTCACTTCCACATCCTACTGTGAGAATAAGCTGAAGGAACAATGGTCGCAAAGCAGACTTACAGAGAAGATAAATAGAACAATAAAACCGAGAGGGGGGCTCGCCCTCAATAATCCTTTATCTAAGTAAGATTCTTCTGTGTGACAGGAGCTCTCCACCATATTTGTGCTGAATCGAGTTTGGTAGGCTCCTCAAACTGGAGATTGTCAATAGCAGAAATACCATCTTGTCCTCCCTGGGAGATTACAAAAACAACTTAGGAAGTTATGAAATAAATTGCTTGAAACAGAAACTAAAAAGGGAGGAGGGGGGAAAGGTGAGCTGATCATTTAACCTAGGAAAGAGAAAGTGGACAGGAAATTTAAATTTATTTTTCCAGGCACTGATTTGAAAAGCAGGGCTCTCCTCTCTGCTGCAGCTTTGAAGGAATCCAGTTGGACACCAGGCAGAGGGTATGATCATGGTGTGAAATAAGGGAACCACAGGATACTATGTAAGTAGTCCACGGAGACAGCCCTCAGCATAAGGAAAGCACACAGCAGATATCGAAGGAATGGATGTCACTAGGGGGAAGACCCTTCTACTGGGAGATAAGAGAGCAACAACAAACCTCTTGGGTCCTGGAACATTAGCTCACAATAAACAAAAGTGAGAAAAGAGGCAGAGCAGGGCCAAGGTTTAGCATTACAGCTGCCTGAAGGGGAGAGAGGTGCGCGTGTGGCAGTTCCCAGATGTGAGTCCAAAGCACATCCTGGTCCTAAAAGCCACACGCCGAAAGCAGGTGGCCCAGAGTTCCCTCTTCTTCCCTTCCAGGTTATATATGTGCATGTTTTTATCTAGACATTATTACCCTGATTGAAAACTCCTTGAAAGAATCATTTAATTCTTATTAGAACATTGCCTAGGACATTTGTTCATTTATTAAACCAACATTTGTTAAACATCTACTATGTGACATGCACACTGGCCTTGAAATAGCAAAATGAATAAAGAATGGTCCCTGCCTTAGAGAATTCAACAGCTAATAAATGTGTGGATGGATGGGTGGATAGATGGATAGACAGTAGATGGATGGATGATGGATGATGGATGATGAATGGCAAATGGCAATCCAAACTCTTTCTGCCAAAAATCTCTTCCTCGTTCATCTAGCTTCTCTTTGAATTTTTGAGAACTAAATCCACAACATTTCAAGTGGACAGCCTACAGAAGCAGGAAACCATGGGTAGCAATAAGCCTGAGTCCTGGAGCTCCCACCAAGACCCTTCATGACCATGATCCTACACTCCCAGCCTTCTCCCCATGGGATAAAAAGATGACTGTTCAGTCTCTACCTTCAACACAGCAAAAAGGTGGAGCAGGTGATAAAATGGCTTCTTCCCTCAGCTTGTTCCTTCCCTTTGTCCTGGCCTGGACCACTATTCCCTTGCCCCAAGGGGTAACAAAGGAGGACACAGCTCCCTTAGTTATTTTGCTAGATCGCTGTCTCATTAAACCTTGGCCATCACTCAAGACATGGTAGCAGACTTGCCTTATTCTGAGGTCCTCTGGTCCTAGAATCCGAAGCCTGGGTCCCCATAGCAGGCAAAACCAAAATGCCACAATGGGGCAACACTAAATAAACCCCTCTTTACTATATCCTTCAGTTTTACGAGCAACAAGGCAGAGAGACTTCAGAAGTGTTGCCAAGAATTTTCTGAAACGGGGAGGGCTGGACTCAGAGCAGAGGGTCTTGGTAAAGGGGGAGGGACCTATGCAAATAAGGCTTGTGAGCCTGGAGCCTTAAGAGTGGGAGTCAAGGCAGATGAACCAAATAAAATGAGTTAAAGATCTGCCAGTCCACATTTGAGCCATTACAATGTGAGAAGTGGTTTTAGTACTCCTCAGGTTCAAGCATTTGGGGCTGAGGGGAGGGTGTGGAGAGTGCAGGACCTTCCAAGGCGCAAGTAATGCAGTCTGTGTCTCCATAGCTCTCTTGAAAGAGAGCTGGCAAGGTCCAGTTCAAAGATCTAAGGGATGAGTGATGCCTATCATCTAAGAAGTGGACTTTCTCTCTCCAATAATAACCACCTTTGAATAGTCAATCAGCTCCAGGCTTATGGATCATGGCCAGGATCCACTCCCCTGGACTGTTCCGGTAACAAAGACCAACAGGAATGTTTTACCTCTTTTAGGTGAACCAGGAGTCTTCTTTATAGAAATGAAACACAAACATACTCACACAGCCCCTTGCCTACAGAAACACAGTTATTCAAAGATACACAGGCACTTGACCTGAGTTTCCTGTGTAAACCATTATATTGAACCGAAGAGGCCCTGGAGGCCTAGAGGTGTCACTCAAGCTGGCTAGTCACATACTTGACTTGCTCAGCGGGCATGAGAATTTCGTTGACCTGCCCCCAGCTCCTCAGGGTGGCCCATCACAGCCCCCATCTTCCTGGTAGGTAAACTGGAGTAGTCCCTCCCTTCCTGCTAACCTTTGACTCCTCCTCCCAGCTCCAGGAACTTAGAAAAGAGCCACTTCAGCACTTTCCCAGGGGAGGGGCACAGAGGTGGGAACAAGCCAAACACTTCCTGGTCTGACACATGGGGGTGAGCCCCAAGACAATGAGGAGATTAGGGTGGGGCTGATGAAGGACCAGCCATCCAGCCCAGGGCGCACAAGCCCCTGAGATTAATGCTTTGTTGCTCTGCCCCTGTGGCCCTGGGCCCACCTCCGGGTCTGTGTGAAGGCTACCTGGGCAGGGACAGGCTCTGGGCAAACCCTGTGCCTTTCTGTCCACACACAATAAGGGTCCCACGGGCACTATGCTGGGGGTTTGAAGTCTGAATGAATTGCCTGGCAGTCCAGGGTGGGAAGCACCATTTGCGTGGCCAGAGGAATGAGTGCGTCCTGCAACTGTGCGGGAGAGTTATGGTCCTCCATGTAGCTGGAAGTTGGTCCAGTATAGAATCAGGGTATCTACAAAGGCTATACTCAGACCCCCACCTCTGACTGTCCTCACCTCATCTTCATTTCATCAGTCATAATCTCCAGGGCTGGCCCAATCAAGCAGGCTCACCTTCTACTGCTCTTGCAGACTTGCGTCTCCTCCCCCACACCCCTACCACTCAGGCACAGGCAGTATAGACATAACCCCAGACATAATCACCTGAGATGGGAAAATGAGCAGGGCATGAAAGCTCTTTGAGGACGACATGCTTCCATCCCTCTATCCCACAATCGGGATCTTGTTGGTACTTGGAAGGAGTTCCTGAAGCCTTGCTGGTCCAGTGGGATTGAGTCCTCTGCATGAAGTTTCTTGAAAGTAGGGAGGCCTTGCTAGACACTGAGTATAAACTCTCCATAAGCTCCCCAACCTCTCATTCCTTATTCATTGGAGACCCCCTGACTGCCTCTCCTGTCCTCCAGGCTCACTGCAGGCTCCGCACTGAGATGCACCCGCTCTGATTGTCTGCCAGCTTTGTGTACTTGTTGGTTGTTGGGAGTCTGTGCCCCTGTTCTGAAGCAGCCTTCGGACTCCACACACCACACACCTCCCCCAGATTAGCTGATGACCTCGATCTGTGCAGACACATCTCTCAGGCCCCAACCTCTTTGGCTCCCACCTGAATGCTGGAGACTTCTCCCCAGGGAACAAGGACAATGGCTCAGAGTGAATGACAAATGCATTTTATTAGAGATTCACCCAAAGATGGATAGAGGGAAGGAGAAGAGGTGGACGGGACCCTGAGTGGTTCCTGTCCTGATCTTGCAGGCCAAGTTGCTGCCGAGTAACAGAGGAGTTTGGTCCTGATGTAGAGAGATATCCGAGACCATAGGCTGGGAGGGGCATACGTGACCCTGATAACTCTGGAGATGAAGCTCCTGGCTGTGTTCTCCTCTGCCCATGGGTGGTGAAGAATCAGCTGACATCCCTCTCATTCCAGATGGGTCACCAGGCCCAAATTGAGAGGAAGCTACCAAACTAGAAGGGCAGAGTCCATGCTGAGGTGACACTGGTAAAATAAGCCCCAGAGAGGGAGGGTGGAGGCAGGGTGAAGGAAGCACAGAGACACCAGGGCGGGGCCCAGCTGGGCTCAGGAGCTGCAGGGACCTTTCTCGTCTATCGGAGGGATCTCTTGGTCACAGTGCTGGTAGAGACGATCTTGCTTCCAGAACTGCCACACACAGCACCACCAAACCCAAAGCCACTTCCAGAGCCAGAGCCAAAGCCACTGCCCAGGCCAAACCCAGAGCAGCTTCCTAATCCTCCACTGATGGCCCCAGCACTAGTGCCACCACCAACCACAGCTGCAGGAGAGAGACAAAGGATATGGTTATTCCAATGACACTGGCACCAGGGTTCTTACCCAAATCGGGGTGAGCAAAAGGTCATGGTGGGAGTGGAAGGTACTTACAGATGCTCATGGCACTCTGGCATTCTCCAGACATTCTGTGGGGAAGAGAAAGAGCAGTGAGTCACAGCAGAGCCCAGAGTCACACTCAGTTCAATAAGCAGGTCTCAAGCACCAAACCCATCCGTATGCAGCCAAGTTAAAGGTCTGAATGTGAACCTGTTATCCACTCTGCCCCAGTTCATAACACACCCATGCAGCACAGAAGCAGGTGACCCAACAGAGGTGCAGACTCAAGGCTCCAGGATCTCTCCCTCCCTCACCTTTCCGCCCTGCCCTGCCCACCCCACCTGCACTCCTCGCCCTCCAGCAGCTTGCGGTAGGTGGCAATCTCCACGTCCAGAGCCAGCTTTACACTCATGAGCTCCTGGTACTCCCGTAGCATCCGGGCCAGCTCCTCCTTGGCCTTCTGCAGGGCGGCCTCCAGCTCTGTGCGCTTGCTGTAGGCATCTTTGAGGGCCAACTCCCCACGCTGTTCTGCATCAGCCACGGATGCCTGCAGAGTCTGGCACTGTAGACGATAGCATTGACCAGGCAATCATCAGTGCCCTACTGTCAAGGCTTCTCTACCTGCTCCCTCTCCCGTGTCACCTTCACTTGGGCTAAGGTGTCAGGATTTTGTCCTTATCCCCACCTACCCTACTCATACATTTCATTTACTCCAACCAGGGCCCACCAATATCCCCACCAGACTGACTCGATGAAGATGAGCAAAAAACAATGAAGAAGAGCCAAAAAACCGTATTTACCAGGGTGTGGTGTCAGGTTAAGTAGATCATTGCTAAAAAGACCTGGGTATGGTTTATATAAGGACTCACGAATCCCCTGCACACAAGCTCAGGACCTCTGGCCTGATGCCAGATTTATTTGTCTTCTATAGAGACATTGGTCTTGGCTCTGTCCCATGGCTAGAAGGTGGTGACACTTACCTGCTTCTTGACATTCTCAATCTCAGCCCGCAGCCTCTGGATCATCCTGTTGAGCTCTGAGATCTCACTCTTGGTGTTCTTCAGGCTGTCACCATGTTGGTCAACTGAGATCTGGAGCTGCTGGACCTAATATCCAGGAAAACACAAGGAACGAAGGGTCAGGGCTGGTTGGGTAGGGTCTATTCTCAAGTGAACTCAGCAAGAACAGGTGGCAGGGATAATACAAAATATCATGTAATCTCCAATTAGACCAGGATCAGTGATGCCCAGAACATGAGTTCATCTCTGACATCTCTTGGGCTTGGGTGATGATCACCTGCTCACAGACATCAAAAGCAGAGCCCCAGAAGCCACTTCCATCTCCTGAGAGATCCCTGATACCCACCTTGGTCTGGTACAGAGCCTCGACCTCAGCCTTGCTCTTTTGGGCGATCTCTTCATACTGGGCACGGACCTCAGCAATGATGCTGTCCAGATCCAGGTTCCGGTTGTTGTCCATGGACAGGACCACGGACGTGTCTGAGACATGCGTCTGCATCTGGGAGAGCTCCTACATGGAAAATGTCTCATGTCAGGTCCCCCAGTGATTCTTCCCTAATCTCTGACACCAGAAGTCCACTGTGGTGATGGAAATGGCCATGCCACAGTCTCAGATGGAAACAGAGTTAGCATCCCAATGGGCAGAGAGGGGTAAGGGTGGTAAGTTTTTATGTAGAAATCAAGTGACTGGTGACATTTCAAGACAAGAAAAGTAATATTTCTAGTCTTCACTGCTCTCTGGGAACTGTAAACAGGTGATCAATGAATGGATTCATTTTGCCAGGGAAATGCTAAACAGCAAGAAATTGTAACCTATGCAATCTTTAGATCTGATCACTCTTCCTAAGACCACATCTGGTTTCCAAAGCCTCCAGGTTGAGTCTCTCACTTCAATTCTTGCTACCCATGACCTTGCTGAGAGCACCCTCAACAAGTAAGGGAGCTGGAGTCCTTTCAAAGAACTAGGATTTCCTTCTTTGAATGGACAGGGATGGAGTCCTCACCGCAGCAAAGAGGACCCTCAAGAAGCTGATCTCATCATTCAGAGCATCCACCTTGGCCTCCAACTCCACCTTGGTCATGTAGGCCGCATCCACGTCCTGCAGAGGAGGCACGGGGGAGGGGGGTTAAGAGACAAAGGTACAGAAATCACAAGAGGAGCAAGGGAATGTCAAGTGACACACAAAGGTGTTCTCAGCAGCATGTAGAGAAGGCTTCTCAGTACAGGCAAGGTGACAAAGAACTAATCACTTGACATTCTCTGCCCCTAAAGCAGCCAGAAATGGAAGCTACTTATCCAAACAGGCTTTTATCCCCAACTTCAGTTCCTTAGGGTCTGGTTCAGTTAACCATTCCTTGGACCACATAGATCTGGATAGTACCAAGTGGGGTAAAGATGAGGCCAAGATGAACCAAACCCATGATTCTAGCCAAAGACCACTCCCTTCCTCACAGTGCCTCCCTCCCCTCATTGATCTCTTACCTTCTTGAGGACCACAAAGTCATTCTCAGCAGCTGTGCGCTTATTGATCTCATCTTCATACCTGGGGGAGGGATGGGAAGGAAAAGACAAAAGCCATATAGTGAGCTACTGTTTCCCTGATCTCTGCTGCTGGGTTTCAAACATCTAACTACTTGGAAATATCCAAGTAATTGGCTACATTTTGCTGTTTTCATGCAAATGCTCATTCAACTTACATTTTTTAAAATTTTTTAATGTTTATTTATTTCTGAGAGAGACAGAGACAGAGAGTGAGTGGCAGAGGGGCAGAGAGAGAGGGAGACACAGAATCCAAAGCAGTCTCCAGGCTCTGAGCTGTCAGCACAGAACCCAACGCAGGGCTTGAAGTCAAGAACTGTGAAATCGTGGCCTGAGCCAAAGTCAGATGCTTAACCGACTGAGCCACCCAGGCGCCCCTTAACTTACATTTATTAATTACCATGTAGGAGAGACCAGCCTAGACTCTGGTTTATTCAGAGAAGTGAAAATCAAACTTCATAAAGACTGTTTTCAAGAGATAGGGTGTGAAGAGGAGAACCAGACATGATCTGGTTGGTTTTAGCTCCACAGAAGGGCTATCCATTTGGTGGATTAAATTCTCAGGTGCTGCAATGCTCCAGCCCTCTTTGGTTGGCATAAGAGCGAATTGAGAGAGTGGATCAGTATTTTCTCAGCTCCACCCCACCGAGAGTATAATAAGAGGTACTATGTATTAAATGTTCATGTTATATCCATTGCTATGCTGCCTGCTTTCTTGATCTCATTTAATTTCATTAATTCTCAAAAGCTAAAAGGTAGGATTATTAGTCCCATTTTATTTTTTTAAATTTTTTTAATGTTTTTATTTATTTCTGAGAGAGAGAGAGATACAGCGTGAGCAGGGGAGGGTCAGAGAGAGAGGGAGACACAGAATCCAAAATAGGCTCCAGGCTCTGAGCTAGCTGTCAGCACAGAGCCCGATGTAGGGCTCGAACCCATGAACCGTGAGATCATGACCTGAGCCGAAGCCGGATGTTTAACCGACTGAGCCACCCAGGTGCCCCTATTAGTCCCATTTTAAAGATGAAGAGAAACAAGGCTCAGAGAGGTTAAGCAAGTTACCCAAGATCACACAGCTAGTAAGTGGAGGAATCAGTATTCAAACAAGGTCTGTCTGTCTCTACAACCTGTATTCTTCTGACCTTGCCATACTACTGTTCATCCATGCAGTTTCAGATCTTTTCTGTATGCAGCAAGCCCAACCGCCTGAGTGCATCACTCATTTTCTATTTGGGGCAACTAGGCCTCACACCAGTTTTTTTAATGGGAGCGTGTAGATGCAGGGGCACAAACTAGAAACCCTTCCTGATCCTTTTGGGACCTCTCCAGAGCCTGAGATTCTAAATGGCTGTACAGGAGCCCAGGGACCCTGGGCTGTGGCTGGGCAGATACTGGCAGGCGGCGCCCCTCTGTGCTCCACACGTACTTGGTCTTGAAGTCCTCCACACTGTCCTGCGTGGACTTCAGCTCAGACTGCAGGCGTCCTTTGTCATTGACCAAGGTATCCAGCTGCTTCCTCAGGCCACTGATGTAGGCCTCGAAGAGGGGCTCAAGGTTTTTGATGGATGTAGTGGTCGTCTGCTGCTGGAGGAGGCTCCACTTGGTCTCCAGGACCTTATTCTGTTGTTCTAAGAAGCGCACCTGTGTTAAAAAGGCACCGGCCAGCCAATGAGGGCCCAAAGCTTTGGCAGGAGGATTGGCCAAGGCCACCCAGAGGACCCAAGAGCTACACAAGTAGACAACTGTGTCACAACTCTAGGCACCACCCACTGGGGTCAACATGGTGGCTTTGCTCCGTGCAACGACGGAACACATGTGTTGTGGAGAACAGAGTACAGTCAGAGCAGCAGGGCCTGACTGAGCAGCAAGTACCACTTCCTGACCACAGGGATCCGGAGGTCCCCCTGAGCTGACTTGCTGAGAAGAACATTGAACTTCTATGCAATAATAAAATAAACAAAACTAGGAGATAAAACCACAGTCTGGGGACTCTTGCATTCAAAGCGATCCTGCCCCTAGGCAAAGGGATGATAAATTCACTGAAGATTTTTTTTACTAAATGGGCCTTATGTGTCTCTTTAAAGCTGTGCACCATTGAGGATAAATAGTTAGCATGTAGGCCCTACACACATTCCGAGTCTCAGCCAGACTCACTCTTCAAGGGGACTTCCCTGAACTTTCCCTCTCTCTACGAAGGGGTCTAACCAGAGAAACCAAGGTAGCAGTTTAGCACAAGATTCCCACTTTATGTGCTTCAGAGCTGAAAGAAAAGCAGGTAAGGGTGACTTATCACAGTCTGAACTCAAAAGGGGAGATGAGGGGAGATGAGAGAAGGAAACACCAAACCCTGGGTCTTGCTTTTATATCTATGTGTCCTGGAGTCACCATAAAGTGACTTATTGGCTTATTCAACTAGCAAGAAGAGCAAATACTTCCACTCAACCTACTCCAAGATTGTTCATTCTTTTTTCTCTTTTTCTTTCTTTTTTTTTGTTAGCAGACACAACACCCTTTTATTCTTAAGTACTTCAGTAGTACTTTCTAAAATTGAGGCTCTCTATGTAATTGCAATAAAATTGTCAAAACAAGAAACTTAACATTGATACTGTACTATTATCCAATATAAAGACTTCATGGATATTTTGCCAATTGTACCAATAATGCCCTATTCAGTGAAAGAAAATATAAGAGAATGGGTTACATTACATTGTCATGTCTCTCTTGTCTCCTACAGTCTCTCTGAAGCCCTACAGTCTTCAAATAGGTCAAGGTCAAGATTGTTCACTCTTGCCCTGTGGATCTAAGAGGACTAAGATTTCAATGTACAGAGAATCAAGGCACCCTTGGCTCAATGTACTACCCTCATCCACTCAGTCATTAGTCTTCGGAGGACTCAGCAATCTGGGCTGATCCGCTTGCTATCATCTATCACACTTGGCTGTAATTAAGCTCAAAGGACTTGAATCTCTAGACTCTGCATGGGAAAGGAAGTTAGATTACAAAAAGAAAAGGAGAGACCCAACCCCTGCTCTCTCAAACAGACCCAGAGACGAGCAAGTCTGCCCAGAGTCAGGATGAAGGGGATGAACTTCCGAGGTCCTACTGGGGCCCACAGTCTGCCATTGGCATTGGTTCCTTTTTCTTTTGGGAAACCAGCCGGGCTTTCTTCTGCTCCAACAGCAAAAGTCCCAATAGTTAAATTCTTATATTAACTATAATTAATTTTGGTTAATTATTAGATTATTAGCCATGTGACTTCCGAAACCACAATCTGAGAAAAAAGCAGGGAAACCATGCGCCCAGGGAAACCATATAGCAGGGATGCCAGGACTCAGAAAAGTTGAGCAATTTGCCCAACATCACACAACACGTCTAGGAAGACTCCAAATATTGCATTGCTATGAGTAGCCTGTCTTCCTGCCCCCCGTGGACAAAAGAGGAAGACTTGGAGGAATGAGTCCCCTTTAACAGCTGGAAAACAGAGGCCCAGAGAAGTTCCGTGATTCCCAATATCCGTGATAGGCTCAGGTCTGAGAGCCCAGGACAAAGGATCCCTGGTTTCTACCACCTTGTCCGGCCAAAGGGGCAGCTTACCTTGTCGATGAAGGAGGCGAACTTGTTGTTGAGGGTCTTGATCTGCTCCCGCTCCTCAGTCCGGACCTTCTGGATCTCGGGGTCAATCTCCACATGAAGTGGGGTCAGCAGGCTCTGGTTGATGGTGACCTCCTGAATCCCCCCAGCAGGGCAAACAGGGAAGCCAGGGCCACCCCGTCCACCGAAGGAGCCCCCAAATCCAGCACCAAAGCTACCAGAGCCAAAACCTCCAGCAGCCCCAAAGCCAGCTCCAAAACCTCCAGCAGCCCCAAAACCAGCACACTGCCGGGATCCGGCCACACTGATGGCGATGCTCTTTCTCCCCCCAAGACCGTAGAGGCTCCTGCTGCCGAAGCCCCCAGAGGAGCAGCGGCCCGCGCCCCCAGACATGGAGACTGAGCTGAATGCAGGCCTCTTGCCCCCACCGACGACGGCCGAGGCACAGCTGAAGCCCTGGGACCCGCCTCGGACACACTGCTGTCTGGAGATCATGGCTGCAGAGAGGAGAGCAAGCTTGCCGTTCTCAGAGAAACCCGAGGGGCCAGGCCAGTGAATGCTGCAGCCCCAGCCTGGGTCTCTTATATGTGCTGAAGCAGCAGGGCTTGGTTGCAGGGGCATAAAGGGAAAAATCTGAAACATCTCTGGGCTTGGCCTTTGGCACCGGGCCATCTTTCCCGTACCTGCTGAGTATGTCACTAAACACACCTACAGATGTCATTCGGAGGGCACAGATACAGGATCCCAACACACTCCCCTCCGGGAGAACCTGAACCGGTGCCCCAGGGCCTCCTGAATCACAGGCCCCTGCCTGGGCCCAGCCCTCCCCTCCCCCCCACTACCCTTCCATCTCAGTAGCCTCCCAGGGGCTCCCCCTGCTCCACACAAGTTGGCCCATTGCCCATTCTCTCATCCACAGATTTTGGAAACCGAGGGCCTGGGTTCAAGTGCAGGGCCCGCCCTCCCCTGCTCGGCAAACCTGTAACAAGTCGTTGTCTGGGGTTCCAATGCTTCACCTAGAAGTTGGAAATAACACAAATATTTACCTTCAGCTCCTCTCAGGATGCAGCGAGACTATAACTGGAAGCTGTCAGAAGCTGCACCTGTGTTTATCCTCTTCGTTAGTCTTCCTCCACATGCACCTGGGGCCCACGTGCACGTACACAAGGAGAAACCGTGTTCCAGCCTTACAGCCCCCCAAACCTAGATCAAGATTCACCCCAACTTGACACGGCTGTTGAGAACCTACTACGTGCCAGGTGGGGAGCTGGGGGTTGAGGAGACAGAAGCTGCCTCGGCCCCTCGAGACTCAACTTTCCTTCTCCGGCCTCTGTTCGGGTCGGTGTTTGTGGGATTCTAGATCAGCGTTCTCCAGCCCGGGTCCCGTCCCTACTGCGTGTGCCCCGCTGCTCTGTTTGCTGTCAGTCATCTGTTCAGCCCTACCAGGGCATGTTCGGTTTTACCATAATGGCCCCAGCATTCAGGGCAGGAGATTCTAACTCTTTTGGTGCTGAGGATCCCTTTGGCAGAATAGTGAAGCCCGTGAGCCCCTTCCCAGAGCCATGTTTTCATTTACTTTTTTAATGTTTTATTTATTTCTGAGAGAGAGAGAGAGAGAGAGAGAGAGAGACAGCGTGAGCAGGGGAGGGTCAGAGAGAGAGAGAGAGAGATACAGAATCTGAAATAGGCCCCAGGCTCTGAGCTGTCAGCACGGGGCCTGACACGGGGCTCACGCACACCGAACTGTGAGATCATGATCTGAGCCCAAGTCCGACCCTTAACCAGCTGAGTCACCCAGGCGCCCCCAGAGCGATGTTCTTAAATGCAAAATTCTAGGAGCGTCTGGGTGGCTGAGTTGATTAAGCGTCCGACTTCGGCTCGGGTCATGATCTCACTGTTCATGAGTTCGAGCCCCATGTCAAGCTCTCTGCTGGCAGCCCAGAGCCTGGAGCCTGCTTTGGATTCTGTGTCTCCCTCTCTCTCTGCCCCTCCCTAGCTCACACTCTGTCTCTCTCTCTCTCTCAAAAGTAAATAAACATAAATAAATAAATATGCAAAATCCTAGTTTTTAAGCTCTAACAAACTCTTCCCCACTGAGTGACATGAATCTGGGTTCAAATCCCACCTGTTGCCACTAACTAGCTGAATACATTCAACCCATCTTCTCATGTATAAACTCGACACCTGCCTCTTCTGTACCTACAGTGCCTGGCACATAGGAGGTCGGTCAGTGGACATTCATTCGTATCCTTCCCAGACCTCGCCATTGCCACTTAGGATGAGAAATTAGACAAATCTGCAGCCCTCCTCCTCTCAGCTGATGAGACTGCTGTTGCAAATCTGAGGCACAGCGGTGATCGGGGCCGGGGTAATTCCCACAGGCTCGAACTGACCCTGACCAACTGAACGCTGGCCGTGGCAGAAATGAACGGCTCCCTCCCTGCAGAGAGAAAGGGCAGGGCCCATGGGGTGCAAAGAGGGAGGCCAGTGGATCTAGTTCTCAGAGACAGCATTGCATGGAAGAATAGATAGCCCAGGAGCTCTCTCCTCTCCCCACGTCTACCCTCATCCCCTCTCTACCTCTGATCTGTACCCCACCCTGAGTCCCACCTACCTCAGCCTCTGCTGAGCTCCACCTGCCAGGGTTCGCGTGGAGGGTTCGGGTGGAGGGAGGGTGGAAGAGCCGTGGCCATGAAGACAGGAGGCCCCCAGGCTCCATCGAAGGTCCGTAGAGGAAAGCCCAGTGGGTAGTCCGTCCCCCTGGAGTAAGTAAGCGCCCAAGAGCCAGGACCACAAGGAATGCAGCTGACACTTCGCTCCCCGCTTCAGTGAGTATTTACTGACTGCCAGCTTCGTGCCCTCCCTGTGCTGAGTGCTTGGTATACATTGCACCATTGTATCTTCCTAAAAGGTCTCCTCGGGGTCACGCAGTAGCACGTGGTGGGGCCAGGACTGGAACCCACATCAGTGAGGGCACTGGTGTCCCAGGGTCGACTGGCCTCCGCCCTGACCGCAGGTACGGGCACAGCTGGGTAGGAAGGCGGAGCTACTCCAGGCGTCTGGGGCTGCAGTGAGAGGAGCAGAGGGGATCTGGCACCACCCCGTTTGCGGAGCTGAGGTCTGATACTCCGCTGTCCTGCCCCGAGAGGAGACGGGAAGGCCACCAGGATCGCAGCCTGAGTGAGGGCCCGGAGCTCAGACCCTGGCTGCCTCACCTGGGTCTCCACACCTCCCACTCACGGCTCCATCCTCCTGCCCCCAGAGGGTTGATGAGAGCCTTCCTGGCTAAGAGGAGGGTTTATATCTGCAGAGGTAAAGCCCAAGGTGGCTCCTGACACATCCATTGTGCCTTGTAGTGTGTGACTGTGACACCCCCATGTTAAAAGAAACTGATGTGGTGTGTTGTACCTAGAGTTGTGTCCACTTGTGTCCAGAGCCTAAAACAGAAAGCAAGTGGGGGTGGGAGGGATTTGGGGCAGGATAATACATAACATTCGATCAATCTTATTTGGTGCCTGTGGGTACTTCTCAATTGAGGTACTTCTTGTGAAGCTAACGCTAACGCGCACACCCCCCTGAGACAAAAAATAAGACAAGGGAAAGGCCGTAGTGCTTTTCAGGTAGAAGGGACTGTCATTTAAAGCCACCATTATATGCGGACACTGGGTGCTTTTCTTATAGCAGTTCCATTCCTTACAACAACCCTGCAAAAGAGGTGTTGCTATGCTCAGTTTAGGACTACAGGCATGGAGGCTCAGAGAGGTTATGCAACTTGCCTGAGCTCACACAGCTAGGAAGTGATGGTAGTGGGAAACCATCCTGTCTCTCTAACTGCCAAGCCTGTGACCTTAACCTCTACACCACAAGGCTTTACATCAGTGACTCTGCCCCACACAATACCTGCAGGGAAAAAAAAAAAACATACAGCAACTTCTACAGAATCATCACTGATGATCGAACAGGACAGCAATAGGGTCCTTGACGAGCTCTGTAGAGCTG
Organism: Hyaena hyaena; assembly: GCF_003009895.1. Taxonomy (NCBI): domain Eukaryota; kingdom Metazoa; phylum Chordata; class Mammalia; order Carnivora; family Hyaenidae; genus Hyaena; species Hyaena hyaena. The sequence continues at coordinate 1,153,829 of NW_024081141.1, read as the reverse complement.
TCTCTGCTCTTTCTGTCCTTGCTTTTGTCACATGATGGGGGCTGGGCATTAAGGAGGGCACTTGTGCACTGGGTGTTACCTGTAAGTGATGAATCGCTAAATTTTATTTACCTATATGTTAACTAACTAGAATTTAAATAATAGCCTAAAATGTTAAGAAAATAAGGTATGCACCTACAAAAAGTTTTTAATTTGGGGGGGGGAGGTGCCTGAGTGGCTCAGCTGGTTAAGCATCCGACTTCGGCTCAGGTCATGATCTCACAGTTCATGGGTTCTGTGAGGGAGAGATGTCTGCTGCCCACATGGGCTGGAGTCAGGAGGTGCAACAAGATGGCTCTACCAGACAGCAAAGGCTAAAGCTAGTGGCCATCCCACACCCCAGCTTCCGCTATTATCCTCGGTGACCCTTTCTCCTCCAGCCACTGATCCCAATCTTATCAAAGAGGGCGTTGATCCGCGCGAGACCATGACTGAGCTGAAGTCAGGCGCTTACCTGTGGCTCCATTTGTTAAAGCATCCGACTTCGACTCAGGTCATGATCTCGGGGTCAGCGGGTTCGAGCCCCACATGGGGCTCTGTGCTGACAGCTCAGAGCCTGGAGCCTAATTCGGATTCTCTGTCTCCCTCTCTCTCTGCCACTCCCTCCCTCCCTGCTTGCACTCTGTCTCTCTCTCTCTCTCAAAAATAAATAATAAAATTTTTTAAAAATGTTAAAGAGTACACTTACAAAGAGGATGAACCGCTGACAGGGGTGTGGAGCAGGGCAGGAGGGTGTGTTTGCTTAGGGCTTTCTGAGCGAGGGAGGCAAGCGCTTGCATTCAGCCTGGGATTACAGAGATCCCCAGGTTTTTCACGTGGCCCCAAAGCTGGCTGGCACTGTGAGAAAGTACCCCCGCCCTCCCTGGCCGATCTGTGCCCTGGCCCCTGCAGTCACTGGGCCTCGGCCGCACACGGGACCTGAGTCACTCTTTGGGCGGCCAGAACCAACTTGGGGATCAGAGACTTTGTGGAAAAGGAGCAGTCAGCATTTCAGGAAGGGGCCAAGAAGAACAGAGAGGTGAGGACTCCTAGAATGGGGGGGCGGGGGGAGAGCGGTTTCTGCGCACAGGGTGCGTGTGCCCTTTCCCACCCTGGGCATGTGCAAGCAGGGGTGACCTGACACAAATGGATGGCAAACCCATTCTTGTCATCAAAGACTTGTGTAGCCCCATTTGTAAAACAGACAAAAGGAGACCACCTCTGACTGGTATGATGAGCGGGAAACTGCGGGCTTCTCACCTACTGGCCTCCACCCCACCCCCACCCCCACCCCAAGCAGCCCCCTGGGGTCCTCAGGCTCCAGGAACTCTGTGTGGGGACCCCCTGTGTCCTGGTCACTCCCAGCCTTCAACAAGTATTTCTAAGTAACACGTTGTTGTTAGTGGACCTTCTTGACAAGTGATAGAATCTTGATGTTTGACTGCATGATAACCCAAATATCTTAATTGAGTTTGTAAGCTGTAAATATAACTTCAGTAAAATTGTTTGTTTGTTTTATGCTACCATTAGGAAGCCCTCCCAGCTCTCAACCCCAGTTTTCTTACATATAAAATGAAAATCTTGGACTGGATCGCATCCAAAGTCCCTTTCCAGCTTCAGAAGCCCGTCCTTCTCCATGGTTTTTTGTTTTTTGTTTTATGGTTTTTTTCTGTAAAAGCAGCATAATCCAGCTGTTACGAACTTGGGGTCTGGAATCAGATTATTTAGGTTCCATGCCCAGCTCTGCCACTGACTGGCTGTGTGACCTCAGACAAGTTACTTAACCATTCTGTGCCTCTGTTTCCTCACGTGCAAGATCAGGATAATAAGAGTACTTCTATCAGAGGCTATTGGGAAGAGTGAATCAGCTAGAGGGTTGACAGCAGTGTCAGCCCACAGTAAGCACCCAGTGAACATTAGCAATTATTCCTCGAAGGTGCTGGACATCAGGGGTGGTCTACACCCCACTCCCTGAGAAGAGAAACATCACTCTGAACGTGTGACTGTCTCCCAGGCTGGAGACCACCCAATTTAGTAAGGTAGAACTGGTTTTGCTAAGCACTAAGTCTTTGTGTTCCTAAGCTGTGGTTTAGGGTTTGGCTCAAAATCCCTCTGCTGGCCTTCCTGTAACCCTAGAGGAAGTTTCATGGGGCATGTCTGGGCTCTTCCAAGGAGGACTGGGTGACCAGACTTGGCGTACAGGGGACATCCAACAAGAGGGGCTCCTATGGATCATCAGGACTTCTAAGGTTGCTCAGGAAGGGATGGGTACAATGATAGCCTCAATAACAGGCACATTGATTTGGTAGCAGGGTTTTCGGGTGCGGAGGTCATAGACCAGTTGGGTGTAAATTGAGGAGTGAAGTCCAGTCTCAGAATAGGGAGCTGTGGAGGGGCGCCTGGGTGGCTCAGTCGGTTAAGCGTCCGACTTTCACTTAGGTCATGATCTCGCGGTTCGTGGGTCCGAGCCCCGCGTCAGGCTCTGTGCTGACTGCCAGCTCAGAGCCTGGAGCCTATTTCAGAGTCTGTATCCCCCTCTCTCTCTGACCCTCCCCTGCTCATGCTGTCTCTCTCTCTCTCTCCTAGAAATAAATAAAAATATTAAAAAAAAAAAAAAAAAGAATAGGGAGCTGTGGAGATGAAGAGGGAAAGGGGTGACTCTGAGAGCCATGATGGAGTAAGGGCCAATAAGATTTGGAGAGAAAAGGGAGCACTGGTGGGACAGAGATAGCTTCATGGGAACGGGACACAGGGCTTGAAATCAGCAGCCCTAGACCCCACTAACCAGTTATATGGCTGCTGGTGTGAGAGTTAGCTTCTGTGAGCCTTAATTGCTTCCCCTGAATTCTGGGGCTGCTTGAAGGTCACAGGCAAAGTAGTGTATTTGTGAACTACAAGGTCCAATTAAAATGTGGATTTTTTTTCCAGTTTTATTAAGATATAATTGACAAGTGGGGCGCCTGGGTGGCTCAGTTGGTTAAGTGTCCAACTTCGGCTCAGGTCATGATCTCACAGTCCGTGGGTTTGAGCCCCACGTCAGGCTCGTTGCTGACAGCTCAGAGCCTGGAGACTGCTTCGGACTGGTGTCTCCCTCTCTCTCTGACCCTCCCCTGCTCACAACGTCTCTCTCTCTCTCTCAGAAATAAATAAAACATTTTAAAAAATTTAAAGATATAATTGACACACAACACTATAGTTTAAGGTGTATACATATTGACTTGACATATGTATGTATTCCAAAATGATGGTTGGAATTAATTAATTAATTAATATCTATCACCTCACATAGTTACAAAAAATTTTTTCCTTCTGATGAGAACTATTAGGATTTACTCTGTTAGCAACTTTCTGATACACCATACAGCATTCTTAACTGTAGTCATTATGTTATGCATTACATACTCAATATATTTATCTTATAGCTGGACGTTTGCACCTTATGACCACCTTTATTCAATTCCTCTTCCCGACAACCCTCACTTCTGGTAACCACACATCTGATCTCTTTAGGAGGTTTGGTTTTGTTTTTCTTTTAGATTCCACAAATAAGTGAGTATACGGTATTTGTCTTACTATATCTGACTTACTTCACTTAGTATAATGCCCTCAAGGTCCACCTAGGTCATCTCAAATGTCAAGTTTATGGCCCAATGGTATTCTGTTGTATTATATACCACATGTCTTTATCCACTCATCCACTGATAGACACTTAGGTTGTTCCCATGTCTGGGCCATTATAAATAATGCTACAGGGCACCTGGGTGGCTCAGTCTGTTGAGCATCCGACTCTTGATTTCGGCTCAGGTCATGGTTTCACTGACAGTGCAGAGCCTGCTTGAGATTCTCTGTCTCCCTCTCTCTCTGCCTTTCCCCTGCTCTCTCTCTCTCTCTCCCTCCCTCTCTCTCTCTCTCTCTCTCTCTCTCTCTCAGAAATACTTACTTTAAAACAATAATGCTGCAATGAACATGGAGTGCAGAGATCTCTTCAATATAGTGATTTTGTTTCCTTCAAATATATTCCCAGAAGTGGCATCGCTAGATCATATGGATAGTTCTATTTTTTTATTTTGAGGGCACTACACACTGTTTTCCATAGTGGCTGCACCAGTTTACATTCTCATCAACAGTGCACAAGGGTTCCCCTATTCCCCACATCCTCACCCACCTTTTTATCTCTTGCTTTTCTAATGGAGGTCATTCAAACAGTGGGAAGATGATATCTCATTGTTGTTTTGATTTGCTTTTCCCTGATGGTAAGTGACATTGAACACCTTTTCGTGTATCTGTTGACTATTTTAATTTCTTCTTTGGGAAAATGTCTGTTCAGGTCCTCTGGCCATTTTTTAATTGGATTATTTGGATTTTTTGCTTTTGAGTTGTAGACGTTATTTATATAATTTGGATATTAACCCCTTATTGGATATATGATTTGCAAATATTTTTTCCCAATCCATGGGTGGCCTTTTCATTTTGTTGTTTGTTTCTTTTGCTGCGAGGAAGCTTTTTAGGTTGATAGAGTCCCACTTGTTTATTTTTTATTCTGTCGTTTATGCTTTAGGTGTCAAACCCACAAAACATCACTGCCAAGACCTTGTCAAGAGGCTTTTTCCCTGTTTTTTCCTCTAGGAGTATTATGGCTTCAGGTCTTACATTAGCCTTTAATCCACTAGAGAATTAATTTTTGTGGGCAATATGAGATAATTTTATTCTTTTAAGTGAATACCCAATTCCCCCAGCACTATTTATTGAAGATAATGTCCTTTTTCCATTGAGTATTCTTGGTTCCCTTGTCAATATTAGTTGACCGTATATGCATGAATGGGTTTATTTCTGGGCTCTTGATTCTGCTCCATTGGTCTCTGTGTCTGTTTTTACACTGGTACCATACTGTTTCAATTACCATAGCTTCGGAGCACCTGGGTGGCTCAGTTGGTTAACCGGCCAACTTTGGCTCAGGTCATGATCTCGCGGTTCGTGAGTTCGAGCCCCGTGTCAGGCTCTGTGCTGACAGCTCCGAGCCTGTAGCCTGCTTCCAATTCTGTGTCTCCCTCTCTCTCTGCCCCTCCCCCACTCATGTTCTATCTCTCTCAGCAATAAACATTAAAAAATTAAAAAGAAAAACAATTACGATAGCTTCATAGTAGAGTTGGAAATCAGGAATGTGATGCCTCCAGCTTTGGTCCTCTTTCTCAGGATTGCTTTGACTATTTTGGACTCCTTCATGGTTCCATAGAAATTTTATGACTGTTTTTTTTACTTTCATAAAAAAAAAAAAAATACTATTGGAATCTTGTTAGGGATTGCATTGAATCTATAGATGGCTTTGAGTAGTATGGACATTTTAAAAATATTAAATTCTTCCAATCCATGAACACAGATATCTGTTCACATATTTATGTCTTCTCCAATTTCTTTCATCAATGTCATACAGCTTCCAGAGTCCAGAACTTTCACTGTCTTGGTTATGTATTTATCCCTAAGTATTTTATTGGTTTTGATGCTATTGTAAATGAGATCATTTTCATATTTTCTCTTTCAGATAATTGATTGTTAGTGTACAGAAACATTACTTTTTTTTTTAATATTTTTTTTATTTATTTCTAGGAGAGAGAGAGAGAGACAGCGTGATCAGGGGAGGGTCAGAGAGAGAGGGAGTCACAGACTGAAACAGGCTTCAGGCTCCGAGCCGGCAGCCAGCACAGAGCCCGACGCCGGGCCCGAACCCACGAACCGCAAGATCATGACCCAAGTGAAAGTCGGACGCCCAACCGACTAAGCCACCCAGGCGCCCCACGTTACTGACTTTTGTATGTTGATTTTGTATCCTACAACTTTACAGAATCCATTGATTAGAACTGATGGTTATTTGGTGGAGTCTTTAAGATTTTCTTATAAAAAATCTTATTATAAAATCATGTCATCTGCAAAGAGAGATCATTTTACTTCTTCCTTTTCCAATTCTGATGGCTTCTATTTCTTTTTCTTGCCTGATCTCTCAGACAAGGACTTCTAGTACTTTGTTGAATAGGAATGGTAAGAGTGAGCACCCTTGTATTGATCTCCATCTTAGAAGAAAAGCTTTTAATTTTTCGCCATTGAGTATGATGCTAGCTCTGGGCTTGTTATACGCAGCCCTGTTTGTTGGCAGTTTCTATCATGAATAGGTGCTGAGTTTTTTCAAAAGCTTTTTCTGCATTCATTGAGATGATCATATGATTTTTATCTTTCATTGTATATTTTTTAAATTTTTTAAGGTTTATTTATTTTTGAGATAAGAAGAGAGACAGAGCATGAGCAGGTGAGGGGCAGAGAGAGACAGAGACAGAATCTGAAGCAGGATCCAGGCTCTGAGCTGTCAGCACAGAGCCCAGTGTGGGGCTCAAACTCACAAGCTGTGAGATCATGACCTAAACTTAAGTCAGATGCTTAACTGACTGAGCCACCCAGACGCCCCTATCTTTCATTATATTAACATGATGTATCACATTTATTGATTTGTGTATTTTGAGCCAACCTCTATCCCAGAGATAAATCCCCCTTGATCACAGTGTATGGTCCTTTTTTTTAACGTTTGCTTATTTATTTTGAGGGAGTGGGGGTGGAGAGAGAGAAAGAGAGAGAAAGCGTGCATGCACAAGCAGGGGAGGGACTGAGAAAGAGAAAATCCCAAGCAGGCTCCACGCTGTCAGTGCAGAATCCAACACAGGGCTTGATTTTCTGAACCATGAGATCATGACCTAAGCCAAAGTCAAGAGTCGACACTTAACCAACTGAGCCACCTAGGCACCCCAATAGTGTATAGTCCTTTTAATGTGCTGCTGAGTTCAGTTTGCTAGTATTTTCTTGAGAATTTTTGCATCTATGCTTATCAGAGATATTGGCCTGTAGTTTTCTTTTCTTATAGTACCTTTGTCTGGCTTTGGTATCAGGGTAGGCTGGCCTGGTAGGATATTTGGGAGGGTTCCCTCCTCTTCTTTTTTTGTAAGAGTTTGAGAAGGATTGGCATTCATTCTTTTTTAAATGTTTGGTGAAATTCACCAGTGAAACCATCTGGTCTGGAACTTTTCTTGGTTAGTAGATTTTTGATTACTGATTCAATCCCCTCACTTAGTAATTGGTCTGTTCAGATTTTGTATTTCTTTCTGATTTGGTCTTGGCAGGCTGTATGTTTCTAGGAATGCAGCCATTTCTTCTAGGATGTCGAATTTTTTCTCATATGGATGTTGAGAGGAGTCTTTTATGATCCTTTGCATTTCCATAGTATCAGTTGTTGTATCTCCTTTTTCACCTACAATTTTTTTAATTTGGGTCCACTCTCTCTTTTCCTTGGTTTTCCTTGGTAAGTTCAGTGAAGGGCTTGTCAATTTTGTTTGAAGGGCCAAAGAAACAACTCTTAGTCTGGCTAATTTTTTCTATTGTTTTCCTGTTCTTTATATCTGCTCTAATCGTTTTCTTCCTTTTGCCGAATTTGGGCTTAGTTTGCCCTTCTTTTTCTAGTTACTTAAGGTATAAAGTTAGGTGGTTTAGTTGAGGTCTTTCTATTTTCTTTTTTTTTTTTTAATGTTTACTTTTTATTTTTGAGGGAGAGAGACAGAGCATGAGTGGAGGAAGGGCAGAGAGAGAGGAAGACACAGAATCTGAAGCAGGCTCCAGGCTCCGAGCTGTCAGCATAGAGCCTGACATGGGGCTCAAACTCATGAATGGTGGAATCATGCCCTGAGCCAAAGTCAGACGCTTAGCCAACTGAGCCATTCAGGTGCCCCTCTATTTCCTTGATGTAGGTAGTTATAGCTATAAAATTTCCTCTGAGAACTACTTCTGAGGCATCTCATAAGTTTTAGTATGTTATTTTTCCATTTTTATTTGTCTCAAGATACTTTTTTATTTTCCTGTGAATTTCTTTTATGATCCATTAGTTGTTGAGGAAAGTACTGCTTAATTTCCATGTATTCATGAATTTCTCAGTTTTTTTCCTATTATTGACTTCTAGTTTCATACTATTGTGGCCAGAGAAGATACTTGGTATGATTTCAATCTTCCTGAATTTGCTAAGACTTGTTTTGTGGCCTGACATATGGTCTATCCTAGAAAATGTTCTGCGTGTGCTTGAGAAAAATGTGAATTCTGCTATTGTTAGGAAAATGTGGATTTTTATTAATGACCAGATATGAGGGCTGAGAGAGAAACCATCTGACTCCACGATGCTGAGTTGGTCAGGAAACCAGGAGCCAGAGGGAAGGCAAGCGAAGGGAACTGGTTCCTGCTAAGACCCTCACTAGCCAAGTGATTTACACATGTTCTCATCACGCCTTGCTTTTATGAAGGAGGAAACTGGGGCTCAGAGAAGTTAAGTGACTTGTCCAAGGTCACACAGTAAGTGGCAGAACTGGGATTTAAACCCAAGTCTGCCCAGTTCTGAAGCCCAAGTTCTTGCCACTGAACAATCCTGCTGCTGCACCACAGAATTAACAGAGGGCTCAATAGCATCAGGGGATGGACTGGTAGTAGGCAGCTACTTAGTGGCTGGGTTCTGCCTTGAACAACTTGTATATTCCCTCAAGTCTCCCCCTATGAATTTCACAAGGGAGAGAGGAAGAGCCAAGGCCTACAGTGGTGATGGTATCAGTTGATGTACTTTTAGCATGGTGATTAGCACGGGCGTAGTGAGCTTGTGGTTGACAATTTCAGTTCCCCGGGGCAAGAAAGACGGGAGCCTCAGAGAGCTAGCTGCAGTTACCATTTATTGAGATACATCACAGGCACAGACAGGGGAGGGGGTAGGTAAATTTGGAAAGGGGTTGGGGTTGGCGGGAGCCTGGGGGGGTTGAAAGGCCTTTGGGGACCATTCCCAGCTTCCCTCCTTCCTCTCCCAGCCTGTCCTGAGTGCAGAGCAGACATGCAGAAGAACCGAGGGAAATCCAGCCTCCTCTCGGCTGTCAAAAGGTCACTTCCCAAATCACTCAAATACATCACTCAAGGTGGTGGCCTTAACCTCCCCTCCCAGTACATTGCAGAAGCAAGGGAAAAACTTGGGTAGATTTGAGCCTTCCCAAAATACAGATCCCATGCAAAGGGTCTGGCATGCAAGTAACACTGGACCTGAGGTCCAGGGGCTGTTCCCGCTCCTATGGAGGTGGGTAGGGAGGGTAGCAGAGGTGGGGTGAGTAGAGCAAGGAGAAAACTGCAGGAGCCCCGGCTTGCGAGGCGGGGCGGCTAATACCTCCGGCTGGATGTCTTGACCGTGGTGGTCTTCCGCAGGATGGAGGTGCCCCCAGATATGGGCCCTCCTTTGACGGTGCTGTAGCCTACACTGGTGCTGACCCCACCCTTGCCAGCACCCCCACTCCCGCCCAGGGACATGCCACCCCCAAAGCCCGCTGCACCGCCTCCGCACACAGTGGTGGAGTTGCCAGTCACTGCTGCAAGAAAAAAGGGTCTGGGTAAGGTAGGGCAGCCACGCTGGCGGAGGGCCGGGGACTTGCAGCAACCAGTAAGGGACAGCAACAGAAGCAGGCGTGAAGCCGTGGGAAACTGATGGAGACGGTGGGGCGGGAATCTCAATCTCTGGGAACCCCCAAACTTGTCTCCAAGGGCTCAGGTCGGGGGAACATGGGCTTCTGGCCGCGAATAGATTGAGTGGACTGAGCAGAGGATGGGGCCGGCCCTGGGGCGGGGCAAGGCAGCAAAATACTCACAGATGCTGACGGCACTGGGGCACTCTCCGGACATCCTACAGAAACAGAAAGACCAGAAGAAGGGTCAGGGGTCCCCGGAGCCCAAGTGAAAACCCTCTTTCTCCCTGACTCCCTTCTTCCCACTCTCTGCCTTTACAATGGATCAACTCAGCAGCTCATCTCTCGAGCCAGGACCCCGCAAGACAAGATCAGCAGACATGAGAAACGCATCTCGGCCCTTCCAACCGGTGCTACAGAGATAGCAGAGCCACGGTGAGCCAAGCGGCCGGGTCCTCCACTGTCCTCCCTTCCCTCTGCGTGCACACCACAGGCAGCAAATAGAGCCCATGCCGAAAGATACCCAGTCTCTGGCTGAGGGCACTTTCTTTACATCTTGTGCCTTCCCAAGGACAGAGATGAGTAATTTTTTTTTCAAAGCTTCAAAGGGGGTGGAATCTGGTGTTGGAAGGAGAAGCCTCACTCCTGCAGGGCTGCCAGCCACCCTAAGGATTGCCGAGAGTCGTGCCAGCTGAGGATACTGCACAGCCGAAGGGGTCAAGTGGAGAGTGTCGTGCGGGTGATGAGTTAGGAGCCTAGCTTCCTGGTTCCTCCCTTCTCTCCCCAACCCCAGCCCAGAGCCCCCAGCCCAGAGCCAGAACGTGCTGGCTCTCCCACAGGGCAGGGCTGGAGAGAGGGGCCCCCACCTGCTCTCCTCGCTCTCCAGCAGCTTGCGGTAGGTGGCAATCTCCACATCCAGGGCCAGCTTGACGTTCATAAGGGCCTGGTAGTCACGTAGCAGCCGGGCCAGGTCCTCCTTGGCCTGGTGCAGGGCCGTGTCCAGGTCCCCAAGCTTCTTCTGAGCATCCTTCAGCGCCAGATCCCCACGCTGTTCCGCTTCTGCGATGGCAGTCTGCAGTTGCTGACACTGCCCAGGAGATGAGAGGTGTCGGGAACACCCTCTAGGATCATCACATCTCTGCCCTCAAACCAGACATCACCATTCCCCACCCACCACCGCCCACCCCAACTACCTGGGATAGAAGGAAAGTGGAAATATTCATCTGAGGGAAGAGATACTATTCCACACGCAGGGTCTTGTAGCACCACTGGGAAAGTCCTTACTGAAGTCTAACCTCAGCCCCTCCTGCTGCAACTCTGCCCAGTGCCTCAAAAGAGGTAAAATAAACAATGTAACCTCACCGTGAACCAGATGCTTCACTCTGATATGGGGGAGAGCCCATGCTTTTTTAGCCACATCCTACATGGAATCAGCACCTATGACCTGAAACACTTGAACCCTCGGCCTCCTGCTCTGACCTCCTGGAGACGGGACCAATCTCCTTGGAGGACGTTGTCGCACCTGCTCTGCCACTAATATGCGATGTGACCTTCTCCAGGCCTCAGTTTCCTATCCTGTAAAAGGCGCGCATGGATCCAGCATTCGAGTGTGTCCCATCCATCAGGAAAAGAGCAGCTCTCAGCCCTCAGCATGACAGTGAGAAAGTCCCCACCCCCGCCGACCCAGGCCTGACCCCCGGGCTCCCAGCCAAAGGCTCACCTGCTTCTTAGCTGCATCCACCTCACCCTGCAGCCTCTGGACTGTGCGGGTGAGCTCAGCAATCTCGTTCTTAGTGTCCCGCAGGTTGTCCCCATGCTTCCCAGCTGTCAACTGCAGCTCTTCATACTAGAGACCAGGAAAGTGGCAGTTGTGAGCTGTCAGTCCCAGGCCCTCCTGGGTGACTGCGGGCCCCAGGCCCACGCTCACAGCTAGACGCCCTGTGTGGCCTGGGTGCGTCTCACCCCAAGCCTCTCACGATGGGGGAAGTTCAGTGTCCAGCCCCAGCCCATACTCCTGACCGGCATTCTCCTCACCTTGGTCTGGTACCAGGCCTCAGCCTCAGCCCTGCTCCTCTGGGCAATCAGCTCATACTGGGCCTTGACCTCAGCAATGATGCTGTCCAGGTCAAGTCTGCGATTGTTGTCCATGGAAAGGATCACGTTGGTGTCAGACACATGGGTCTGCACTTGGCTCAGCTCCTGCAGAAAAAGAGAGAGCTGCTGGCGGCACCCCTGCCCCAGGCCCCCAGGAGACAGCCGAGGGGTGGACAGGGTCCCCAGGTGGCATCAGGAGGCCCGTACTCTGCCCCAGGCTCCAACCTCGAAGGAAAAGCCTCATTCTCTCCAGCTGTGAAATGGGGCTCTGATTTTTATAAAGACCATTTCTTTTTGTGGATTTACAAGTTTCCAAGAGATTAAAGAAGGGCAAAGAATGTGTACTTACTGCACTCAGACCCGGTGCCAGGCATTCGGCCAGCACATCCACCAGCTCCTTTCATCCTCAGAAAGCCCTGGGAGGCAGCCAAGGCCATCACTGGTGCACAGGGCACTTTTGTCAAATTGGGAAAAGTCTCACCTCTGGACCCCCCTCTGGGCTCCCCTCTGGGCTCCCAGTGGGGCCCAGGGAGCTGACCATGGGCCTGGTTTGAACCCCACTCTCCACTCAGCCAGTTAACAACCTGCGCTATCATTCACGGTGGTCCTGGCACAGGTTGGAGAAGAGAAGTGACACACCCAAGGTCATCCATTCCGGTCCGGGGGCCCAAACTAGAACCAGTCAGTTGAGCAACAAATCCCAAGTAGTTTCCTCCAGAATATACTGACATTTATAGACCATGGTGGTACTCTTGGACCTTCCCTGGGTTTCTAGGATCATCAACTTTAACATATAAACAGGCATTTAAAGACTTCACGAACAACAGCTTCGTTTCTGTGTTCTGGCTTTGAGTTAAGCTCCATCGCTAGTCACGTGCATTGGCTCCCAGATGACCTATGCCTCCATCCCTCCCATGGTCCTTCCTGCCCCTGGGCTGCCAACAAACTGCCCAAACCCCAGCTCCAATCAAATGTCTCATCCAGAGGTGCCAGGATGGCTTAGTCAGTTGAGCATCTGACTCTTTATTTTGGCTCAGGTCGTGACCCCAAGGTCATGAGGTCAAGCCCCACATCAGGCTCTGCACTGATTGTGGAGCCTGCTTGAGATTCTCCCTCTCTCTCTGTCCCCCTCCTTCCCTCCCTCTGCTCCTCTCTCTCTAAAAATTAAAAAAAAAAAAAAAGTGGGATGAGCGAAGAGGAAGGGGCAAACATCCATGCTGCTCCCTAAACACAAGGTGCTCTATGCTGCCCCCATGGCCACTGTGCAGGCTGGGCCCTGGCTGGCTGCCCTTTACTACCCTTCCTTTAGAATTCCTGCCCTTCCTTCAAAATTCATCTCCAATGCCATCTCCTCTGAAGCTCCCCCAGCCCTCCCAGGAAGGGTCAGGCATGGCCTGCCCCTGCTTGTCCCTGTCCCAGCACGGCCTTACCACATGGTAACTGGAGCTGGAGGACCCCAAAGCAGGGACTCTATCCTTCTGGCGTCATGGGGAAGCTACTCAGTAATACGTGTTAAATGAATAAGAGACAGCAAAGGAAAGAAACACTGAGCATGCCAGACATGTGCCTTAGACAGTAGGAAAGCCATCTGCTGCCCATTCAGGGAAGAGGGGGTGGGCACCGTTGACCTGGCCCAAAAGAGAAAAGAACCTAAGAGAGGAGAATGAGGAATCCCCAAGCAACGAATGACCATCAGTGGTCCAATAAGGGAACAAGTGGGGAGGCACCCAAGAAATCATCATGATGGCACAGAACACTCCTCAGCCAGTTCCATTCTGACAGGGCAGGTGGAGACGTTGGAAGGAGAAAAACACAGCCACGGGGAAATGCTGAAGTCAGTAGCCAAGGGCTATAGGTAAGCTCTAGGTGAGAAGAACAGAGAGGCAGTGTTGGGCTAACCCAGAAAAAGAGCCCCAAAAAACCAACAACTCAACTGCCACATCATTTGCCTCTTTCCCATCAAGAAGAACAATCAACAAACTGAGTGAGGTCAGCCTGGGAGAAAGGCATCACTGAAGACCTAGGTCTTGCACTAGGACTCTGTTCTTGGACCCGTCTGCTTTAACGTGCTTACCAGTCATTTACACTGAAATGTTATCACCCCACTAAACTGAAAGTTGACAAGGTCCACAGAGAACCCAAAGCTGGGGTGTCATCAATATATCCAATTACCCAGTTGGGTATCTCCAACATATGGATGGGCGAAATCAAGTTTCAAAGTGCCCAATAGTGTCTAGATGCCTGGGCATTGGGATGAAACCACAATGACATTCCACAGGAGAAATGGGACTCAATAACCCTTACATCTTGGTTACAAAAATTCAACTGAAGTTGGAAGCAAACAGATACATGCCTCATTTGAAAGCACTCGTGTGAAAAACTCCAGGGGTTTCTTAAGGATCAAATATTGTGAAATGGTTTCAAAAATGACACATAAACAAGTGCAACATTGGGCTTGCATGAATGAAGTCTATAACTGCCCTCCTACCTCCCTGTTTTCCAGAATCTGGGCTCAGAACCCAATTTCCTCAGCTTCATCATATGCCTAAGCATATGATGTCAGTCACCTAAGCATCCTGACCTCTAAAGTGCTGCATATGAAAGACACATGCCACACGGACGTGTGCAGCCTGGAGGGCATAGTCGGGGCCATTCAAGAGCACAAGTCAGGGGAAGAAGATTGAAGTCAGCTTTCTAATTTGGTCAACACTGAAAATGCCTGCCCTAAAAAATAGTGAGCTCCCTGCCACTAAAAGCATTCAAGTCGAGGCTACACGACTCCTACCAGCAATGTTAGAGAAAAGGCTCCAGCACAGAGGGGAAGGGAGGTCATGAGGCCCCTACCAAGTCTGAGTTCAGGATGCTAGGATCAACTTGGGTTAACTTCAGTCTTCTCACCGTGGTCTTCAAAGCCCCCTTGTTTCCTGGGACGCCTCCTAGATTCTGCTGCAATCTACCCACTACCCATACCTCAACTCCTGTGCCAACCTGGAATCTCAGTCCCCATCTCTGCTCCTCCAACCCTTGCTCCATTACAAACTGGCCTAGAAGGGAAACAGTCTAACACAAGAGTGTGAGTCAGACTTTAATCCAAGAGTCAGGCTTTAATTCCAGCACTGCCTCTAATGAGCTATGTAACCATGGGAAAGCTACTCTGAGCCTCAGTACCCCTGACTATAAAATGAAAACAATCATGGTATCTACATTATAGCTTTGTTGAGAGGATCATGTAAAGCTTAGCCCAGTGTCTGACCCATCCTGAGCACCTAATACATGGAAGCCTGTATTAAATAAAAGCCTGGGTTCTATTTTCTCTCAACTAAATTACATTGGTGAATTCAGGTCAGATCTCTGGGGGGGGGGTCCCCAGTGCTATATGTAAATGTAAGTGTCCCTGGCCATTGGCCATCTCACCAGTTCATAGAGATGGTACAGGAAGTCGAGCTCCTCAGTCAAGTTGCCTACTTTGCCGTGCAGATCCATTCGGCTCATGTACGCAGCATCCACGTCCTGGGGGCAAGAGAGACAGGAGGGCAGATGCCTCACCCCCCAAGGCTCTCACCTCCCCGAGTCAGCCCAGAGCCCTGGCAAGCCCCAGAACCACCCCTCGCCACTCCTTGCCACCCTGCTCACCTTCTTGAGCACCACAAATTCGTTCTCCGCTGCAGCGCGCTTGTTGATTTCATCCTCATACCTGTTACACAGGAAGACTCAGGCCAGGCTCAGCCTCATTCTGCCTTTTGGGATATTTAACCCACTCGGCTCTACGCCCCACTGAGTCCCACACTATCTAAGAACATCTTTGAGAAGCAGTTCTGTAATACAGCCCATCAGTGAAGAGACTTGGGGTACAGTCCTTAAATATTCCTGTCCACCCCCTTTGAGGAAATGGACACAGAATTTGTGCAATAATATGGCGATCTCTTTGGATCAGAGCCCTTAGGAGGCTTTTATAAGAATAGGCAAAGATGTGTCTGCAGTGGCTTATCTTTGCTTTCACTTTCAACAGGCAGGACGTCACTTAAAACAACTAACTTCTCTCCAGCTGCCTTTGCTGAGACTTTAAGGGTTAGAAATGGCCAGTATCGCTTTTTTTTTTTTTTTTTTTTTTTTTTTTTTTTTTT